>NW_024720773.1:3669165-3700918 GCF_018991925.1 Homarus americanus | reverse complement strand
CTACACCTCCCTCAACTCAACAGTGGCCCTACACCTCCCTCACCTCAACAGTGGCCCTAAACCCCTCCCTCAACTCAACAGTGGCCCCACACCTCCCCCTCACCTCAACAGTGGCCCTACACCCTGTCCCTCACCTCCAACAGTGGCCCTACACCCTCCTCTTCACCTCAACAGTGGCCCCACACCCTGTCCTGTCCCAACAGTGGTCCTACACCCTCCTCACCTCAACAGTGGCCCTACACCCTCCTTCACCTCAACAGGGCCCTACACCTGTCCCTCGTCCCAACAGTGGTCCCACACCCCTCCCTCACCTCAACAGTGGCCCCACACCCTGTCCCTCGTCCCAACAGTGGCCCCTACACCCCTCCCCACTTCAACAGTGGCCCCACACCCTGTCCCTCAACTCAACAGTGGCCCACACCCTCCCCCACCTCAACAGTGGCCCCACACCTCCCCACTTCCAACAGTGGCCCCTACACCCTGTCCCCTCACCTCAACAGTGGCCCTACACCCCTCCCTCACTTCAACAGTGGCCCTACACCCTGTCCTCACCAACAGTGGCCCTACCCTCCTCACTTCAACAGTGGCCCTACTTCCTCCCTCACTTCAACAGTGGCCCTACACTGTCCCTCGTCCCAACAGGGCCCTACACCCTCCTCATCTCAACAGTGGCCCTACACCCCTCCCCTCAACTCAACAGTGGCCCTACACCTCCCCCCTCATCTCAACAGTGGCCCCACTTCTCCCTCACCTCAACAGTGGCCCTACACCCTGTCCTCGTCCCAACAGGGCCCTACACCCTCCCCTCACCTCAACAGTGGCCCCACACCCTGTCCTCGTCCCAACAGTGGCCCCACACCCCTCCCCTCACCTCAACAGTGGCCCTACACCCTGTCCTCAACTCAACAGGCCCCACACCCTGTCCCACCTCACCAGTGGCCCTACTTCCCCCCCTCACCTCAACAGTCTCACACCCCTCCTCAACTCAACAGTGGCCCTACACCCTCCCTCACCTCAACAGTGGCCCCTACTTCTCCCTCACCTCAACAGTGGCCCTACTTCCTCCCTCACCCCAACAGGGCCCTACACCTCCCTCACCTCAACAGGGCCCCTACACCTCCCCTCACCTCAACAGTGGCCCTACACCCTGTCCCCTCCCAACAGGGCCCCTACACCCCTCCCTCACCTCAACAGTGGCCCTACACCCTGTCCCTCAACCAACAGTGGCCCCACACCCCTCCCCCCCTCTCAACAGTGGCCCCACTTCCTCCTCACCTCAACAGTGGCCCTACACCCTCCCCTTAACTCAACAGTGGCCCCACACCCTCCCTCACCCCAACAGTGGCCCTACTTCTCCCTCACCTCAACAGTGGCCCTACCCTCCCTCACCTCAACAGTGGCCCCACACCTCCTCACCTCAACAGTGGCCCCACACCCTCCTCACCTCAACAGTGGCCCCTACACCCTCCCTCATCTCAACAGTGCCCTACACCCTCCCTCACCTCAACAGTGGCCCCACACCCTCCTCACCTCAACAGTGGCCCACTCCTCCCCTCACCCCAACAGTGGCCCCACTTCCTCCCCTCACCCTCAACAGTGGCCCTACACCCCTCCCCTCACCCTCAACAGTGGCCCCACACCCCTCCTCACCCCAACAGTGGCCCCACACCCCTCCCTCACCCCAACAGTGGCCCCACCCTCTCACCCTCAACAGTGGCCCCACACCCTGTCCCTCGTCCCAACAGTGCCCTACACCTCCCCTCACCTCAACAGTGGCCCTACACCCTGTCCCTCAACTCAACAGTGGCCCCACACCTCCCTCATCTCAACAGTGGCCCTACTTCCTCCCTCACCCAACAGTGGCCCCACACCTCCCTCAACTCAACAGTGGCCCTACACCTCCCCTCACCTCAACAGTGGCCCCATTTCCCTCCCTCACCTCAACAGTGGCCCTACTTCCTCCCTCACCCCAAACAGCCCCACACCTCCCTCACCTCCCTCAACAGTGGCCCCACACCCCTGTCCCTCACCTCAACAGTGGCCCTACACCCCTCCCTCATCTCAACAGTGGCCCCACCCTCACCCCCAACAGTGGCCCCACACCCTCCCTCACCTCAACAGTGGCCCCACTTCCTCCTCACCCCAACAGTGGCCCTACATCCTCCCTCACCTCAACAGTGGCCCTACACCCTCCTCACCCTCAACAGGCCCTACACCTCCCTCACCTCAACAGTGGCCCCACACCCTCCCTCACCTCAACAGTGGCCCCACACCTCCTCACCTCAACAGTGGCCCCTACACCCTCCCTCACCTCAACAGTGGCCCTACACCCCTTCCTCCTCACCTCTCAACAGTGGCCCCACACCCTCCTCATCTCAACAGTGGCCCTACACCCCTCCCCCTCCCCTCAACAGTGGCCCCACACCCCTGTCCTCACTCACACAGTGGCCCTACACCTCCCCCACCTCAACAGTGGCCCTACACCTCCTCACCTCAACAGTGGCCCTACACCCTGTCCCTCAACTCAACAGTGGCCCCTACTTCCTCCTCACTAACAGTGGCCCTACACCCTCCCCCTCAACAGTGGCCCCACTCCCTCCCCTCACTTCAACAGTGGCCCTACTTCCTCCCTCACTTCAACAGTGGCCCCACACCCTGTCCCTCGTCCCAACAGGGCCCTCCAACCCTCCTCACCTCAACAGTGCCCTACCCCCTCCCTCACTTCAACAGTGGCCCATTCTCCTCTCTCACTTCAACAGTGGCCCTACACCCCTGTCCCTCGTCCCAACAGTGGCCCCACACCTCCCTCACTTCAACAGGCCCCTACCTCCCCTCACTCAACAGTGGCCCCATTCTCCCCTCACCAACAGTGGCCCCACACCCTCCCCACTTCAACAGTGGCCCTACTCCTCCCTCACTTCAACAGTGGCCCCACACCCCTCCCTCACCCTCAACAGTGGCCCCACACCCTCCCTCACCTCAACAGTGGCCCCACACCCCCTCCCCACCAACAGTGGCCCCACACCTCTCCCTCACCTCAACAGTGGCCCTACACCCCTCCCTCACCCCAACAGTGGCCCTACTCCCTCCCTCACTTCAACAGTGGCCCCTACTCCCTCCCTCACTTCAACAGTGGCCCTCACACCCTGTCCTCGTCCCAACAGTGGCCCTACACCCTCCCTCACTTCCAACAGTGGCCCTACTCCTCCCCCTCTCTCTCCAACAGTGGCCCCACTTCCCTCACTTCAAATAGTGGCCCCACACCTCCCTCACTTCAACAGTGGCCCTACTTCCCTCCCTCACTTCAACAGTGGCCCCACACCCTGTCCTCGTCCCAACAGTGGCCCCACACCCTCCCTCACCTCAACAGTGGTCCCACTTCCTCCCCTCACTTCAACAGTGGCCCCTACACCCTCCCTCACTTCAACAGTGGCCCACCCTCCCCTCACTTCAACAGTGGCCCACTTCCTCCCCTCACTTCAACAGTGGCCCCACACCCTGTCCTCCGTCCCAACAGGGCCCCACACCCTCCCTCACTTCAACAGTGGCCCCACTCTCCCTCACTTCAACAGTGGCCCTACACCCTCCCCCTCACCTCAACAGTGGCCCCACACCCTGCCCCTCACTTCAACAGGGCCCCACACCCCTCCCTCATCCCCAACAGTGGCCTACACCCCTCCCCCCACTCAACAGTGGCCCCACACCCCTCCCTCACTTCAACAGGGCCCCACACCTCCCTCACTTCAACAGTGGCCCCACACCCCCTCCCCCATCCCCAACAGTGGCCCCACACCCTCCCCACTTCCAACAGTGGCCCTACACCCCTCCCTCACTTCAACAGTGGCCCTACCCCCTCCCCACTCCAACAGTGACTTACCTCCTCACTTCCAACAGTGGCCCTACACCCCTCCCTCAACTCAACAGTGTCTCTACACCCCTCCTCAACTCCAACAGTGGCTCCCACACCCTCCCTCACCTCAACAGTGGCTCCACACCTCCCTCACCTCAACAGTGGCCCCACACCCCTCCCCTCACTTCAACAGTGGTCCCACACCCCTCCCTCACCTCAACAGTGGTCTCACACCCTCCCCCCTCTCAACAGTGGCCCTACACCCCTGTCCCCACTTCCAGTGGCCCACACCCCTCCTCCCTCAACAGGCCCCACACCCCTCCCTCACTTCAACAGTGGTCCCACACCCTCCCTCACTTCAACAGTGGCCCACACCCCCTCCTCATCTCAACAGGCCCTACACCCTCCCTCACTTCAACAGTGGTCCCACACCTCCCTCACTTCCAACAGTGGCCCACACCTCCCCTCAACTTCAACAGTGGCTCCCACCCCTCCCTCACTTCAACAGGGCTCCTACACCCCTCCTCACTTCCAACAGTGGTCCTACACCCCTCACTTCAGGCCCCACACCCTCCCCCCCCCCCACTCCAACAGTGGCCCCACTCTCCACTGCCCCCTCACCAACATGGTCCCACACCCGTCCTCGTCCCAACAGTCCCCACACCTCCCCTCACTTCCAACAGTGGCCCTCCCCCTCAAACAGTGGCCCCACACCCGTCCCTCACCTCAACAGTGCCCTTCACCCTCCTCACCTCACAGTGGCCCTACACCTCCTCATCTCAACAGTGGCCCCACACCCTCCCTCACTTCAACAGTGGCCCTACTTCCTCCCTCACTTCAACAGTGGCTCCTACACCCGTCCCTGTCCCAACAGTGGCCCTCACCCCTCCCCTCACTTCAACAGTGGCCCCACACCCCTCCCTCACTTCAACAGTGGCTCCCACACCCCTCACTTCAACAGGCCCTACACCCCCTCACTTCAACAGTGGCTCACACCCTGTCCTCACCTCAACAGTGGCCTACACCCCCTCCCCTCAACCTCCAACAGTGGCCCCACACCTCCCCTCATCTCAACAGTGGCCCCACACCCTGTCCCTCAACTCAACAGTGGCCCCACACCCCTCCTCAACTCAACAGTGGCTCCACACCTGTCCCTCATCTCAACAGTGGCCTAAACCCTCCCTCTTCACCTCAACAGTGGCTCCACACCCTGTCCTCGTCCCAACAGTGGCTCCTACACCTCCTCAACTCCAACAGTGGCCCACACCCTGTCCCTCACCCCAACAGTGGCCCACACCTCCCCTCAGCTCAACAGTGGCCCCCACACCCTGTCCTCATCTCAACAGTGGCCCTACACCCCTCCCCCTCAACTCAACAGTGGCCCCACACCCTGTCCCTCATCTCAACAGTGCCCTCACCCTGTCCTCCTCATCTCAACAGTGGCCCTACACCTCCCTCACTTCAACAGTGGCCCTACACCCTGTCCTCGTCCCAACAGTGGCCCTACACCCTCCCTCACCTCAACAGTGGCCCTACACCTCACTTCAACAGTGGCCCTACTTCCTCCCCTCACTTCAACAGTGGTTCTACACCCTGTCCCCGTCCCACAGGGCCCTACCCTCCCCACTTCCAGTAGCCCTACACCCTCACCCCAACAGGCCCCACACCCCTGTCCCTCACCTCAACAGTGGCCCACACCCCTGACCTCACCTCAACAGGGCCCAAACCCCTCCTCACCTCAACAGTGGCCCCACACCCCTCCCTCACCTCAACAGTGGCCCCACACCCTGTCCTCACTTCAACAGTGGCCCTAAACCCCTCCTTCACCTCAACAGTGGCCCCACACCTGTCCCCATTCAACAGTGGCCCCACACCTCCCTCACTTCAACAGTATCTCACACCCCTGTCCCCGTCCCAACAGTGGCTCCTCACCCCTCCTCATCAACAGTGGCCCTACTTCCCTCCTCACTTCAACAGTGGCCCTACACCCTCCCTCACTCAACAGTGGCCCCCACCCTGCCCCCAACAGTGGCCCCACACCCCTCTCATCTCTCAACAGTGGCCCCACACCCCTCCCCTCACTTCAACAGTGGCCCACACCCCTCCTCACTTCAACAGTGGCCCCACACCCCTCCCTCACTTCAACAGTGGTTCCACACCCTCCCCATCTCAACAGTGGCCCTACTCTCCTCACACTTCAACAGTCATTTCCTCCCCTCACTTCAACAGTGGCTCCCACACCTCCCTCACTCAACAGTGGCCCTACACCCTCCTCAACTCAACAGGGTCTTCTACACCCTCCCCCTCACCTCAACAGTGGCCTTCACACTCTCCCCAACTCAACAGTGGCTCCCTCCCCTCACCAGTGTCCCACACCCCCCACTTCCAACAGTGGCCCCACACCCTCCCCTCATCTCTCAACAGTGGCCCCACACCCTGTCCTCCACTTCAACAGGCCCCACACCCTCCCCTCAACCCAACAGTGGCCCACACCCCTCACTCACAGTGGTCCCACACCCCCTCACTTCAACAGTGGCCCCACACCCCTCCCTCATCTCAACAGTGGCCCCACACCCCCCTCCCTCACTTCAACAGTGGTCCTACACCCCTCCCTCACTTCAACAGGCCCTACACCCCTCCCTCATCTCACAGTGGCCCTACACCTCCTCACTTCAACAGTGGCCTCACACCCCTCCCCACTTCAACAGTAGTCCCACCCCTCCCTCACTTCAGCAGTGGCCCTACACCCTCCTCACTTCAACAGTGGCCCCTCCCTCCCCCTCACACCAGGCCCCACTTCCTCCTCACTTCAACAGTGGCCCACACCCTGTCCCTGTCCCAACAGTGGCCCCACACCCTCCCCTCACTTCCAACAGTGGCCCTACTCCCTCCCTCACTTCAACAGTGGCCCTCACACCCCTGTCCTCCTCACCAACAGTGGCCCACACCCTCCCCAACCTCAACAGTATTTCCCACACCCTCCTCATCTCAACAGTGGCCCTACACCCTCCTCACTTCAACAGTGGCCCCTCCCCTCACTTCAACAGTTCCTACACTGTCTCACAGTGGCCCACACCTCCCCTCACTTCAGTGGCCTTCATCCCTCCCCCACTTCAACAGTGCCTACACCCCTCCCCTCACTTCCAACAGTGGCCCCACACCCCCCTCACTTCAGGCCCTACACCCCTGTCCTCTCACCTACAGCCCCACCCCTCCTCACTCCAACAGTGCCCCACACCCTCCCCCCCATCCTTCAACAGTGGCCCTACACCCCTGTCCCTCATTCTCAACATGGCCCCACCCCTCCCCTCACTTCAACAGTGGCCCACACCCTGTCCCTCATCTCAACAGTGTTCTAAACCTCCCCACCTCAACAGTGGCTCCACACCCTGTCTCCGTCCCAACAGTGGCCCTACACCCTCCCCCTTCTCACAGGGCTCCCACACCTGTCCTCACCCCAACAGTGGCCCTACACCCCTCCCTCCTCAACAGTGCCCTACACCCCTGTCCTCCTCATCTCAACAGTGGCCACACCCCTCCCCCCTAGCTCAGCAGTGGCCTCTCACCCTGTCCCCACTCCTGCACAGGCCCTACACCCCTGTCCCTCATCTCAACAGTGCCCTACACCTCCTCACTTCAACAGTGGCCCACACCCTGTCCCTTCGTCCCAGCAGTGGCCTCACACCCCCCCTCACCTCAACAGTGGCCCTACACCTCCCTCACTTCAACAGTGGCCCTACTTCTCCTCACTTCAACAGTGGCCCTACACCCTGTCCTCGTCCCAACAGTGGCCCTACACCCCTCCCTCACTTCAACAGTATTTCACCTCCCTCACTCCCTTGGTATTTCACCCCTGTCCCTCACCTCCTTGACTACACTCACCTCCAACAGTATTTAAACCCTCCTCACCTCCTTAGTATTTCTGCCCTCCTCACCTCAACAGTGACTTCACCTGTCCTCCTTCAGACAGTATTTCGTCCCTCCTTCACCTCCTTGGTATTTCACCTGTCCCTCATCTCCTTGGTATTTCACCTCCTCACTTCAACAGTATTTCACCCTGTCCTCATCTCTCCTTGGTATTTCACCCTGTCCCTCATCAGCAGTATTTACCTCCCTCACCTCCGGTATTTCACCCTTCCTCATTGCCTCAGCACACTCCTTCCTTCCTCCCCTCCTCCCTTGGCCTTCACCTGTCCCCCTCACCTCCCTCCCTCCTCAACAGTGGCTAAACCTCCTTCACCTCAGCAGTGGCTACACCTGTCCCTTCAACAGTATTTCGCCCTCCTACCTCAACAGTTCTGTCCTCTTCTCAACAATTCCCTCCCTCACCTCCAACAGTATTTCACCTGTCCTCACTCTCCAGCAGTATTTCTGTCCTCATCTCCCTTTATTTCCTTCACCTCCTTGGTATTTCCTCCTTCACCTCCTTAGCCTTTCACCCCTCTTCACCTCCTTGGCCTTCCTGTCTCATCTCCTTTCCTTTCCCTCACACTCCTTGGTATTTACCTGTCCTCATCTCCTTTACACCCTCCTCATCTCAACAGTATTTCACCTCCTTCACCTCAGCAGTGGCCTAAACCCCTCCTTCACCTCAACAGTATTTCACCCCTCCTTCACCTCAGCAGTGTTCTGTCCCCATCTCAGCAGTATTTCACCCTGTCCTCATCTCGCAGTATTTCCTGCCCTCACTCCCTCGTTGTTTTCCACCTGTCTCATCTCAACAGTATTTCACCCCTGTCCTCATCTCAACAGTGGCCCTACACCCTCCCTCACCTCAACAGTATTTCACCTGTCCTCATCTCCTTGTTATTTCCCCCTCCCCTCATCTCCTTGTGCTTCACCTGTCCTCATCTCCTTCGTATTTCACCCCTGTCCTCATCTCCTTGTCCTTCACCTCTCACTTCAACAGTATTTACCCTGTCTCATCTCCTTGTTATTTCACCTCCCTCTCCTTGGTATTTCCCCTGTCCTCATCTCCTTAGTGTTTTACACCTCCTCATCTCCAACAGTGGCCCTAAGCCCTCCTTCACCTCAGCAGTTTTCACCTCCTCCCCTCCTTAGTGATCCTTCACCCTGTCCTCATCTCAGCAGTATTTGCCCTCACCTCAGCATTGTTTCTACCCTGTCCTCATCTCAACAGTATTTCACCCTCCCCTCATCTCCTTGTTATTTCCTTGTCCTCACCTCCTTGTGTTGCCACCCTCCTCACCTCCTTCTCTGTCCCTCACCTCCTTAGTGTCCCACCTCCCTCACCTCCTTAGTATTTCCTGTGTCCTCACACTCAACAGTATTTACATGTCCTCACCTCCTTGGCCCTTCACCTCCTCACCTCCTTGGTAGCTTTACCGTGTCTCCCCTCCTTAGTATTTACCGTGTCTCACCTCAACAGTATTTCACCTTGTCTCACCTCCATGGCCTTTCACTTGTCCTCACAGTATTTCACACTCCCCTCACTCCCTCCACTCACCTCGGCTTCCACCGTGTCCTCACCTCAGCAGTATTTCCTTGTCCCTCACCTCAACAGTATTGACTCCCTGTCCTCACCTCAACAGTATCTTCCGTGTCTCACCTCCTTGGTAGCCCTTCACCTTGTCTCACCTCTCTTCAGCCTTTCCCCTCCCCTCACTTCCTTGGTATTTCACCTGCCTCCCCTCACCCCCTCCCAGCAGTGGCCCTACACCCCTCCCTCACCTCCTTGGTTTCCCCCCCCCACCTGGCAGGTTTTCACCTCCTCCACCTCAGCAGTATTTTAAACCCTGTCCTCCCCACCTCAACAGTGGCCCACCCCGCCCTTACCTCCAGCAGTGGCCCTACACCCCTCCCCTCCCCCTCCCAGCAGGCCTTCAACCCTGTCCCTCACCTCAACAGTGGCCCTAAACCCTGTCCCTCACCTCCTTGGTATCTTCCCTCCCCTCACTTCAACAGTAGCTTTCACCTGTCCTCACCTCCTTAGTATTTCACCTGTCCCTCACCTCAACAGTAGCCTTCACCCCCTTACCTCCTTGGTATTTCACCTCCCCTCTCCTTGGTGACCTAAACCCTGTCCCCTCACCTCCTTGGTATTTTCCCTCCCTCCCTTCAACAGTGGCCCTACCCTGTCCTCTCCTCAGCAGTATTTCACCCTCCCCTCACCTCAGCAGTGGCCCTAAGCCCTGTCCCCTCACCTCCAACAGTGGCCCTTCACCCCCCTTACCTCCTTAGTAGCCTACCTGTCCCTCCCCTCCTTAGTAGCCTAAACCCTGTCCCCTCACCTCACTTAGTAGCCTAGCCTACACCTCCCCTCCCTTCAACAGTATTTCACCCTGTCCCCTCACCTCAACAGTAGCTACACCCCCCTCACCTCCTTAGTAGCCCTAAACCTGTCCCTCAACAGCCTTCACCCCTTACTCCCTTGGTATTTCCCCTGTCCCCTCACCTCAGCAGTGGCCTACACCTCCCTCACCTCAGTGGCCCTGCCTGTCCCCTCACCTCTTGTGCCTTACCCTCCCCTCAACAGTGCCCTCAGCCCTGTCCTCCTTCACCTCAGCAGTGGCCCTGCACCTCCTCTCACCTCCAGCAGTACTTTCACCTCCCCTCACCTCAACAGTATTTCAACCTGTCCCCTCACCTCCTTGGTTTTCACCTCCCCTCCCCACCTCAACAGTATTTCAGCCTGTCCTCACCTCCTTGTAGCTTCCCCTCCCCTCACCTCCCTTTCCCCTCCTCCCTCCTTGGCCTTCACCTCCCCTCCCCTCCTTGGCCCCTCCCCTCCTTGGTAGCCCTCCTCCCTCACCTCCTTAGTAGCCCTACACCTCCCCTCCCCTCCTTGGCCTACACACTCCCCTCACCTCAGCTTCACACTGTCCCCTCACCTCCTTGGCCCCTCCCTCACCTCAACAGTGGCCCTACACCCCTCCTCACCTCAGCCTTACCTCCTCACCTCAGCTTGACCTACACCTGTCCTCACCTCAGCTTTCCCTCCTCCCACAGTCCTTCACCTCCTCCCACCTCAACAGTAGCCTAACCTCTCCTCACCTCCTTGGCCCTACCCTCCCTCACCTCAACAGTAGCCCTACCTCCCTCACCTCTAGTAGCCTAAACCTGTCCCCTCACCTCAACAGTAGCCCTACACCCCTCCCCTCACCTCCTTAGTAGCCTAACCTCCCTCACCTGGTATTTCACCTCCTCACCTCCAACAGTAGCCTACACCCCTCCCCTCACCTCAACAGTGGCCTAAACCTGTCCCTCACCTCCTTGGTATGTCCTCTCACAGTGCCCTCACCTCAGCAGTGTCCCTACACCTCCTCACCTCAACAGTGGCCCTACACCCCTCCCCTCCCACTTCACAGTGGCCTACACTCCTCCCCTCCTTAGTATTTCACCTGTCCCCTACCTCCCTAGTGGCTTTAAACCTGTCCTCACCTCCTTCACCCTTACCTCCTTGTATTTCACCTTGTCCTCACCTCTTAGGCCTACACCCCTCACCTCCCTTATTTTACACCTTGTCCCTCACCTCTTAGTAGCTACACCCCTCCCCTCACCTCCTTGGTAGCTACACCCCTCCCTCACCTCCTTTACACCTTGTCCTCACCTCAACAGTGGCCCTTCACCCCTTCACCTCAACAGGCTTTCCTCCCTCCCACCTCCAACAGTATTTCACCCTCCCTCACCTCAACAGTGGCCCTTCACCCCTCCCTTCACTCAACAGTGGCTTCACCCTCCCTCACCTCCACAGTGGCCTACACCTCCCTCCCTCAACAGTGGCCCTACACCCCTCCCTCACCTCAACAGTGCCCACACCTCCCTCCCTCACCTGCTGTGGCTCACCCTGTCCCTCATCTCAACAGGCTATTCCCTCACCTTAGTAGTGGTTTCTTCCCCCTCTCACCTTTACCCTATAATGGTTTGTCTCTGTCTTGTTGTCCTGTCAGTGACCAGGGACCTTCCCTACTAACGTCCCTGATTGTCCTTCTTGGTTATCACTATTCACCTTTTTCTTATCTTAGCAATGGCCTTTGTATCCCTTGTATCTTCTGTTTTTGGCCAGACCTTCGTCCATTATCCAATCAAAGTTCTCTCCTTCCTCTTATCTTATTCATGGCCCTGAACCCTTCCTCTTACCTTACTAATGGACCTGAACCTTTCCCTTGCCTTTACTATGGCCCTGAACCTACTTTTTTCCTTGTTATTTATTCTCAGCCTTCCTCTTACGTTACTATTGGCCTGAGTTCTCTAACCTATAGTCCCCATGCCTCATCAGTGCCTCCAGTCATCCGCTTACCTCATCTAGATTTACAGGGTCTCAGATTTCCCTCCTAACAGCTATATTCCTTTTGACTTATTTTTGCAAGCTAATCCCAGGTAGGTATAATTAGCCAAACCAGAGTTCGATTTCCTTCCTTGTACTTCATTTTTTTTTGTGTCCTCTGAACTGATGATGTGAAGGATCTGGTATTTATCTTCTGTGATGGAAATTGATGTCATTGTGTGTTGACTTCGTGTTAAGAATGTTGTAGCTGGTTTGCATTGCTACTCTGTTTCTGTCTGTCTGTCTGTCTGTCTGTCTGTCTGTCTCTCTCCTCTCTAGTAAATGCAAACTATGGACAGAGTATGGTGTTATCGGTGTACTGACAAACCAACTAATTTGTCATTCACTACTTACTAAACACAGTCTAATAATCAGCATTTACCTCCCCAACCTGGTCTATCTCTGCTAACTCACCCCTTCACCCTCCCCCATCATGTTTGACCTTCCTTCACTCTTCACACCTCTCCTTCATTTCATCTCCTGCATTCCCTCCCTCCCTTCAACACCGTCCTCACCTCCTTCATGTTGTCTGTGCTTACTGTACTGTTTCTAGAGTTTTGCAACATCCTGTCCGTCCCTCCTCTCCCCTCCGCCTCTTCGTGTCTGTTCCTCACCCTCCTCCTCCTCCTCCTCCTCCCCATCTGGTTCTGTTGCTATGCCATTGATGCCCATTCATTTCCTGTTTGGTCTTTGTTGTTGTTGCTGCTGCCTTGTTATTACTGTTGTTGATAGATTAGTGTTTACTGTTTGTTGTTACCGTTGCTGGTATTTGTTACATTTGTAGTTACTATTATATTTATTTATTATTTACTGTAGTTGTTATTATTGCTGTTACTGTTATTTTTTGTTATTATGTTGTTGGTTATTATTTACTTTTATTTTGTATTTTATATTGTTGTTACCATTACTGTTGTTGTTATTATTTACTGTTTTTTGCTTTTTTTCTTGTTACTGTTGTTATTGCTGCTGTTGTTGTTGTTATTGTTACTAAGTATTTTTATATTTGTTGTTGTTACTAATATTTGTCTGTTTCTTACTGTTGTTATTTGTTAACGCTCATAGGATTGTTATTTTGTTGCTGAAATATACCTCAACGTTACGCGTACCATATATTCGGTCAAAACCTGTTAAAACATTTCTCATATAACAAATGCTGTTATCTCAGGACCAATATTATGAAATACAATCAGCATACAGTACATAGCCTGTTAACATCTTAAATATACTCGCATATAACTTATTGATACAGGAACAGGTAGTAATATAGTCAGTGCAGTACACAAATATTACTTATTAAGTATTTAGAGTTTCTTAGCAGATTTACTACGTCACTCACGTTTTTGGGTCTGGTGATCTGAACCAACGTGTGTGTCTGTCTGTAATCAATGGCTACCCTCGAGGGCAATCTCTGGCAGAGGCATATGTTTTCCGTGTTGACACCTCGCATATTGGTCAGCAAATTCGTTTGTCCAGCACTATATCTCTTATCTCATCTCATCCCCCCTCTCTCTCTCTCTCTCTCTCTCTCTCTCTCTCTCTATACTAGTTTATCTTATTATGGTTTTATCCTCTCTTTCTCTCTTCTTTATCTTACTGTGGTTAACATTATTTACTGTTATTATTACCGTTACTTTGGTTGTTATTTTTTACTGTTGTTGTTTTTTTTCTTTACCTTTGCTGTTATTGTTTAAGTTTTTTTTGTTATTGTTGTTGTTGTTTGTTATGATATTTCCAATAGAATAATAGGGTTGGTATTAACAACGTATAAGTGGACTTAACTATTTAATAACTAAAACACACAACACTGATATGACTCACATTTCTCCCCAGCACACGCTCACAGCAGTGCTCACAACTTCACGGCAGTACTCACAGCACACGCTCAGGCAGTACTCCTGGCTCACAGCAGTACTCCCCAACACACGGCTCACGGCAGTACTCCCTTTACAGCTCTGTCTAACACACATTTCATGTGTCTCCCCACAGTTCAGACAGTCTCACATACAGTTCATAGCAGTACTCCCCTTTGTTCAGCCTCCCCTTTGTTCAGGGCATTACTCCCCTTTTATCAGTCTCCCTTCAAGACATGCTCCCCTTTTACATTCATGCAGTACTCCCCTTTACACAGTTCAGGCAGTACTCCCCTTTACAGTTCATGCAGTACTCACAGCACACAGTTCAAGGCAATACTCCCCATACACAGTTCAGACAGTACTCCCTTTTACAGTTCAGAGCAGTACTCCCACAGCACACACACGGTTCATGGCAGTACTCCCACAGCACACGGTTCAGGCAGTACTCCCAGCACACAGTTCAAGGCAGTACTCCCACAGCACAGTTCATGGCAGTTCTCCAGCACACGGTTCATGGCAGTACTCCTAACACACGGCTCACGGCAGCACTCCCACAGCACACGGTTCACGGCAGTGCTCCCAACTCACACGGCTCGGCAGTACTCCTAACACACACGGCTCACGGCAGTCTCCTGGCAACACAGGTTCAGCAGTACTCCCACAGCACACGGTTCATGGCAGTACTCCCACAGCACAGTTCATGGCAGTACTCCCACAGCACATGGTTCATGGCAGTACTCCTTACACACGGTTCATGGCAGTACTCACAACACGCTCACGGCAGCACTCCCACAGCACACGGTTCACGGCAGTACTCCCTACACGGCTCACGGCAGTACTCCTAACACACGGCTCACCGCAGTACTCCCTGGCACACGGTTCAAGGCAGTACTCCCCTTTACGGTTCGTGGCAGTACTCCCACAGCACACGGTTCAGGGCAGGATTCCCACAGCACACGACGCGACAGTACTCCCGACGCACGGTTCACGACAGTACTCCCCCAGCACACACGGCTCACGGCATTCTCCCACACCGGTTCAAGGCAGTACTCCCCAGCACACGGCTCACGGCAGTATCTCCTAACACGTCACGGCAGTACTCCCAACCACGGTTCAAGGCAGTACTCCCCAGCACGCAGTTCGTGGCGGTACTCACAGCACACGGTTCAGGGCGGATTCCCACAGCACACACGACACGGCAGTGCTCGACGCGGTTCACGGCAGTACTCCTCAGCACCGCGGCTCGGCAGTGCTCCACAGCACACGGTTCAGGCGTTACTCACATTTCACACGGCTCACGGGGTACTCCCACAGCACACGATTCAGCAGTATTCGCTTACACACGGCTCACGGAGACTCCCCAGCACACGGTTCAAGGCAGTATTCACAACACATGGTTCGCGTTATCCCACAGCACACGGTTCAGGGGCAGGATTCCCCACGACACGCGGCAGTACTCGACGCACGGTTCGCGGCGGTACTCCCCAGCACACACGGCTCACGGCGGTGCTCCTTTTTGGTTCAAGGCAGTTCTCCACAGCACACGGCTCACGGCAGTACTCCCGCAACACACGGTTCACGGCAGTATTCCGCACACTGCTCGCTGAATCCACAACACGGTTCAAGGCATTACTCCCACAGCACACTGTTCATGGCGGTACTCTGACACAGTTCAGGGCAGGGTTCGCTCACACGACGCACGGCAGTACTCCCACGACGCACGGCTCACGGCAGCACTCCCCAAGCACGGTTCACGGCAGTACTCCCCACACGGCTCACGGCAGTGCTCCACAACTTACGGCTCACCGCAGTACTCCCACGCACACGGTTCACGGCAGTATTCCCCGCACACAGCTCACGGCAGGTGCTCCACAGCACACGGTTCCAGGGCATTTCCCACAGCACACGGTTCACGGCAGGATTCCCCAGCACACGACGCACGGCAGTGCTCCACGCACACGGTTCACGGCAGTTCCTGACACACGGTTCAGGCAGTACTCCACAGCACGGGTTCGCGGGATTCCCCAGCACGACGCGGCAGTGCTCCACAACACACGGTTCACGGCAGTACTCCCCAGCACACGGTTCAAAGCGGTACTCCCAGCACACGGTCCGGCGGGATTCACAGCACGACGCACGGCAGTACTCCCCAGCTACACGGTTCGGCAGTACTCCACCGCACACGGCTCACGGGCTCCCACAGCACACGGTTCGTGGCGGGATTCCCGCAGCACACGACTCACGGCAACACTCACAGCACACAGCTCGGCAGTACTCCTACAGCACACGGCTCACGGCAGGATTCCTACAACGCCGGTTCACGGCAGTACTCCTACGCACACGGTTCACGGCAGTACTCCCACAGCACACGGTTCGCCAGTACTCCTACAACACACGTTCACGGCACGCTCCCGCCGCTACGGTTCACGGCAGTACTCCCACAGCACACGGTTCACGGCAGTACTCTACAGCACGGCTCACGGCAGGTTCCTACAACACGGTTCACGGCGTACTCCTTTGACTCACGGCGGAGATTCTACAGTACGGTTTCGGCAGTACTCCTCAGCACACGGCTCACGGCAGGATTCCTACAGTACACGGTTCACGGCAGTACTCCCCAGCACGGTTCACGGCAGTACTCCCACACACGGTTCGGCAGTACTCCCACAGCCACGGTTCACGGCAGTACTCAGCAGCAGTTCACGGCAGCACTCCCTGCATGCGGTTCACGGCAGTACTCCCACACACGGTTCACGGCAGTACTCACCCACGGCTCACGGCAGGAATTCCTACAGCACACGGTTCACGGTACTCCCATGGCCACGGCTCACGGCAGGGTTCCTACAGTACACGGTTCACGGCAGTACTCCTACAGCACACGGCTCACGGCAGGATTCCTACAGTACACGGTTCACGGCAGTACTCCCACAGCACACGGTTCACGGCAGTACTCCCACAGCACACGGTTCACGGCAGTACATCCCCAGAAAATGTGCAACACCGAACGACGAAGATTATTCTGGAACTATGTCATCTCGATTATCCAAGTACACTGAGAATCTTAGGACTTCCAACCGTTCAGACTTGGCACAATAGGGCAGATCTCATTAAAACATTCAAAATCTTGAAAGTGGTGGAAAACGTGAACCCGGGACCTTTCTTTTTGATGTCACGCGGGACATAACTACAAGCTCACCAAGTTATCATGCAAAACGAATATAAGGAAATACTTCTTCACATATAGGGTGGCAGACCTATCCATTGGTATACCTGCCAAAGCTGTAGAGTCACGAACAGCACTGGATATCAAAACAACCCTTCAATTATTATCAAGAAAAATGGAGGGCTCCTATACAGGCCATTGTCCTCCTTCCCTCGGCATAGCCACCTCTAGTAGGTGGCCATTAAGTAAACAAAATAAATAAGGTATTTATCTGAGTCTTCCCTCTGCCGAGTTTCAGGTTTCACTCCTTTCCTAACTACACTTTATTGTTGTTACGTTTAAATGCAGGAAAGTGGCTTTCTTACCGTGTACCTTTACACTGGTTACTCACCCAAGAGATTATGATGTATCACTACGTAGAATTTCACTCTGGTTCCGGCATTCAATGCGTTGTGTACTTGATAAATGATGATTTAATGACTTCCATTAATTTCCAACATCCATCTCATTTATTGGTTATACTTTGTCATAAACAATCAGTCATTACCCTTGGTAATAATAATAATAGAGGGATCACAGATACGGGCAGATGATTGCACTTACGTTTATTTGGCACAATTCCATACACTGGACTTATAATTTGTATGGATAGGTCAGTCACTCACATTCACGCCACAGTACCGTAAGTTATAAGGGAAAGTTTGTCAACCTGGAGAATTAATCGTTAGATCTATTGGGCCGGCCTGGAGTGCTCTTGTAGCAAACAGGTCCTCACCATTGATCACTTCCTTTACAGGATGCGTTAACTTGTCGCTGGACTTCACAAAAATCTCGGGGATTTGCACTCACAGACTCGTAGCACTGGTACGAATGTATGGCCCCTGTTCTTAAGTCCGCGGAGCAGGAGGTCTTCTCTAACCCAAGGTCTAAAGCCCACTGGCTAAAATGTGTTTTTTTTTTTGAGGCTTGAAGTGATGAACAGTACACCACTGTCTCACTGACCTGCCCCCCCTATCGGCTGGCTAACATACCACTAATGGGAAACATATGTCCCAGTTAAGGCTGGCCGGTTGCCTTATCTCTACCGAAAACAAACATTTGGGATGGGTTGTGCGGGAGGCCCAACGCAACCAAAGACAATTGTTATTTCTGATACAAAATCTTGATACCCGTTGGTTATATATTCCAGTACCGACTGCAGTTTCCACGACTCCCACGCTCCTATGCTTTGTTAGTTTTTAAAAGGCCTTCACTTTGACACTTCACACCAGGCCATCTTCGCTCGGTATTGCCTCCAGTACTCTCCCTAGCATCCACTGACTCCTGGAGAGAGTGTGTCCAGAGATGATTACGATATCCTCAGCGCGGAGATTGCTGCGAGTTTCGACGAATTTGTGTCACTGACTTAGTATCCGGGAGATATTCCTTCACCCACCTCTTTAAAACTGGTCCACAATGGATTGGGCATGCTTCCATCTCCGCCGATACGCTTTTGCCATGAACCGATCGCCTCCGATGGGCAGTGTCTCTGGGTTCATCCGTAGTATGTGAAATGGCGTTAATGTTTCTAGATCCCTTGGATCGTCAGACACTGGGTGATATGCCTTCCATTGATGATCTCTTCTACGGAGTTGAACAGAGTCTGGAGTCGTTCATCGTCTAGTGTCTGGGTGCCCACCACTCCCTGGAGGACCTTCCTTACCGTGCAGATTTGTCGCTCCCACACCCCGCCCATGTGAGAGGCTGTCGGTGGATTGAACTGCCATTCTATTTGTTTCTGTAGGAGGGCATTCCCGACCTTGTCACTGTTGTTTCAGGCGCTCACCGCGCCACTCGTAACTCTCGGCTAGCTCTAATCATGTTGGTTCCCCTGTGAGACCGAATGCGCTTGGGAGGTCCCCTGCTGCAAGTGAATCTTGCATTTGCAGGCATCCCCGCAAAGCGTCCTTAGCGGGGCCGGCGTAGACGACGAGGAGTGTCTCTAATTTCAAAGCATTGGGTATCTGCGCCAACTCAACGTGTCGCTGCAACGCTCGCTTGAACTCCCAGTATTCACAACACGTTCCTTCGCTGAACTTTGGCGTCGGCCTTTGGGAGAGCCTCATATTATCTAACAATTCTCTCACCCAACCCTCGGACTTTGGCAGATCATCGTCTTAGTCCTTCATCGACGTTAGTGGTTTCGGCGAACAAACTTGACACTCGAAAGTACTTTCCCGCTCCCCCTGGTGAGATGTTCCGGGCTCCGAGGTTAAGGTGAGCATTGGGAGTCCTCCTCGAGTATATAGCGTTTCTTCGTCAGTTACGGAGGAAGGTTGTGTCTGGTAGCGAAAACACTTTTCCGCGGTCTTCTGTGCTGCCCTTACTTCGTAGTCGGTCCATACCTTCGGTGACGTTCTACATCATCGCTGTCACGTGAGCGAACATCTGCTGCATCTGATGGTGTTGCTCACATAATTGCCCTTCAATTCCCTCGTCTGGTGGTTCCCTTCTCTTCTCGGGAGACAAGTTTATCTCACGCTGGCTTGGCGGCGTTGGTGAGACGTCAGTTTCTACGTCAACAGTGTCTCCTTGTTCCACGCCGGTCACGCTCCTCACGTCTGACTTATTCCCTTCTATGTCCATGAATGCCAGAACAGCAAGCGCGATCTGTCTTGCTCGATGAATGTACGCAGTAACGCTTGGTACCAGCTACTATTTATGGTGACGCCCCACATTCATTGAACTCACAGAGGTGGAGGTGATGTCACACTGATGCGTGCCATACGCATGCGTGATATCACTCAAACACGTGCCATATGCATGAGGGATGTCGCACTAACACGACAACAGAGATCACAAAGGGGGAAGCGATGTCACACTGACGCGTGCCATGCGCACGAGTGATGTCACACAAACGCATGCCACACGCATGAGCGAAGTCACACTAACATGACAACAGAGACCCCACAATCATTGAATTCACACAGGTGGAGGTGATGTCAAAAACACTACCGCGCCCTTACTTACAAGGCGTTACTAAACTGTCACAAATCTGTTTTATAACAGAAAGGGCAACTCACTCGTTCTTAATTACATTATAATGTGTCACCCGTTATAGTTAGTTCATTTACTTCACCCTCGATGCCTTAGGCTTCTACGTATCCTCGCCTGAACGCACACACGTACTTCTCGCATGGCATTAGAGAGGGCGGTGGTCACACGCAACTGCTCCACCCACCCTCGCCTGAACGCACACTTCCTGCCCGGCGTCAAAGAGAGCGGTGCTCCTCACTCCAGCTGCTGCCGTGGTATGCTGATCCCTCGCTGCCCCGTCAGTGCTGTGCTCTCGTCGCCTGCTGTGGTCTGTTGACCCCACGTTTTGACTGTAACCGCTCGTCGAAGCGATTGTGGCTGTGCAGGACAATATGACGCGAAGAATATATTACGGTCAAAACCTGCTGAATACATATCACATGTAACAACTGTTCATACATCAAGACACACGGGTTGAACACTATAATCAATGTATAGTACATAACTACAATTATTCAAGTCGTTTACAGTTCTCAGAGGATTCAACAGTTCACAATCACACTCACGTGTTATGGGTCTAGGGGTAGACCAACGAGAACAAAGACGATATCCTAAAGGAGAAATGTTGGCTGGCGAGAATCAAGATGTTGCCTCCACAGGAGAAGGCGATAGTCTGCCCTCAGGCTGTGTCTCTTGGGCAGCTGTGGTCCCGTTTGGACAACATGTTTTTCATTACGGTCTCTTACTCGGCTATCTTAGTTGTAAACAGTCTCCTCGTTCCACCTCTCTACCTCTTTCTCTGACCCCCTCTCATCTTCACTTCTTCCTCTCTCCCTCTTACTTTTTCTATTCTGCCTGTATCTCCACTTACATATGTTGCTGGTGCACACAGTTGTGCGTGGCGGTAACATTAACCATGAATTGTTAGAAATCAGAGTTGAAGAGCTCCTGGTTTCTGTATTATTTCAACAATATTACCTTTTGTTTCTCAAACTCAGTTAACTGATTGTTCCAAAGCCATGTCCGTCCGGCCTTGGACTGACTTGATCTGCTGATGGCATGGTTGCTACTCATGAACTCCGAATGTATTTTCGGTTGCCTCTACCAGCTGAGTCACATCTGCCAGAGGCACTGGCAGCCACCGTATATAGTTTGCCCTGTCCATAGAACAGTCTGAAGTGTTCTGTCTTGGATGTTAACGAGACCCAGCCACTTGATGAAACAGTTCCAACATAAATGAAACATCGCCTCAATGGTCAGTTTGTGGGTCTCACTCCACAATTATAGGATTTGATACGAAGGATGGCAGTGGCTGTGGTGCTGCCATGGGTCCAAATTCTACCAGGAAATGTTTTGACCAGAAAAAAAAGTTCCTGGGTAACATTAAATCCTTCCAATCAAATGATGGCGTCTGAAAACCCGTCTGTGCTCTCCACTGGATCTCCCTCGCCCTAACATACTGTAGATGACAATGTCGAATACAAGTACAGTCTCTTTCTGCCTGAGAATTGTTATCATTCCTTGTACTGTCTTCACCACTGTAATATCTTTGCTATTCTCAGTGTAGAAGCCTTGAATCATTGGGCACTTTGGTCAGTGCCCTATATTAGTTCTGCAAGGTCTCATACGCGGCATCTTCCCGTGTGAAAGCCACCTCAACTGAACACTTTCTGTTGACTTGGATCCGTCAGTTTCTTGAGAGATGACCCGTAACCTGAACACGGAAATTAACAGAAAAGTCACATAATTATGTCTTAAATTTATTACTTAGTATCATAAGACAAGCAAGTGATTTAGTAACTTTTTCTTTTTCCATTGGAACTAATTTTAAGAATATCAAGATACAGTCGTTTCTCTAATTTCAGATACCTATAATAACCCAATCACTGTTACAATCGTTGGTCCGTCGAGGAAGATGCTAACCGAATGCTAACATGACAGCCACCCTACAAATGCTTGAGAGAGATGACCCCTAAACAGATAACACAGACAAACCTTTAAAGTGTTTTGGGTTGAGAGAACTTCTGTTTTGAATTGCTCCTGGACTACGTCTCACAGTTTCTATCACAATATTACAGTTATAGTTTGTTGTCCTATAATCAACTTGCACTGTAGAAAAAAGTAGTTTGTTACCCTATAATCGACTTGTACTGTAGAGCAGAGTAGTTTTTTACCCAATAATCAACTTGTACTTTCGAAAAGAGTAGTTTTTTACCCTATAATCAACTTATCGTTTAGAGAAGAGCAATCCGTTAATCTATGATCCACCTGTACTTTAGAGGAGAGCAGTTTAGGCCACCGGTAACCTGACTCCTGGTGAGGTAGGTAGAATTACTCAAAGTTTGTTCCTGAAGAGGTCGTCTAGGATCCTCATCAAACATTAAACATTCTATTGATCCTATAAATCTTCATCTGTGTAATGTTTCGTGTTTATAGAAGTCTTTAGTGGAAACACCTCGTACTATAATACATAGGAACATTATTAATACAACTTTAAGCTTAGCTCTTGTGTCTGAACGTTTTGGGCAGCATATGTTTAGGAAAAACTAGATAAACACATTCCTAGACCGTTTAGATAACACATGAGAACGTTTAGATAATATTTGGGAACGTTTAGATAACATTTGGGAACGTTTAGATAACATTTGGGAACGTTTGGATAACATTTGAGAACGTTTAGATAACATTTGAGAACGTTTAGATAACATATGGGAACATTTAGATAACATTTGAGAACGTTTGGATAACATTTGAGAACGTTTAGATAACATTTGAGAACGTTTAGATAACATTTGAGAACGTTTAGATAACATTTGAGAACGTTTGGATAACATTTGGGAACATTTAGATAATATTTGGGAACGTTTAGATAACATTTGGGAACGTTTAGATAACATATGGGAACATTTAGATAACATTTGAGAACGTTTGGATAACATTTGAGAACGTTTAGATAACATTTGAGAACGTTTGGATAACATTTGGGAACGTTTAGATAACATATGGGAACATTTAGATAACATTTGAGAACGTTTGGATAACATTTGAGAACGTTTAGATAACATTTGAGAACGGTTAGATAACATTTGAGAACGTTTGGATAACATTTGGGAACGTTTAGATAACATATGGGAACATTTAGATAACATTTGAGAACGTTTGGATAACATTTGAGAACGTTTAGATAACATTTGAGAACGTTTAGATAACATTTACAAATTTTGCTAATAATTAAGGGTGAATAAGGTACGGTAAAGGGGGTAGGGCGGAAAGGGGAAGGGGAAAAAGGGGTAAGGGAGGGGGAAGGGGTAAGGGAAGGGAGAGAGCAGTGGTCGAGTAACCTAAGAGGATAATTGGCAAAGTGGTTATCTGGATAAGGTTGCAGGGCAGGTAGGCGCCTCTCTCTCTCTCTCTCTCTCTCTCTCTCTCTCTCTCTCTCTCTCTCCAGTTGGTTCCCTTCATAGTTCCTTCTTCACTTCTCTTATTTTTTGGTTGTTTAGGCACACAAGTGGCTAATACTGAGACGAGCTGGACACTTGCATCAGAGTAGAGATGATCTTGTAGTTAATTCTTTATTATCATGTCAAGCAGATTATCACTATGCTTGGCCGTCTGTTGTCGTCCATCAGTTAATGAAGTTTTTCATAATTTTTACATTATAAAAGTGAATATTTTAATTTTACACAAACTTTCGAGAAATGTTCCGGTAGATAAAATACTTGAACTTCATTGTGTTAAAAGAATATAGATTAGGTTAATTTTATTCAAGTCATAATTAAATACTCTTTAGATGGTTTCCTGAAACAAATTATTCCATTTAAATGTTTGTTATCGTCAATAGAGATTAAAACCTCGGAACAAATTTGTGGAAAAAAAAGGGAACTCATAATATTGTTCCTACCATCACCAAGACAATAGATCCAAAGGAGGTGCAGACGACAGGCGCTTTATACCAGTCGTTCTCAACATGACCATAAAGTATACACGGCCATGACGTATACACGACCATGATGTAAGCACGACCTTGATGTAAGCACGACCTTGATGTATACTCGAACATGGTGTATACTAGACCATAACGTATATACGACCAAGATGTATATACGACCAAGATGTATACAAATTAATTCTGTAGATGGAATAAGTCGCCGCGTTCAGTACTGACAAGGCCCCCCCAGATTACCGCCGGCCACCTTAAAGAATACGTCCGGGAAAAAAATTATATATCACTCTTTACTTCTACACATATTACTCCTTGCAGTATTTATGTCTGCCTCTAGGTGGGTAAGTGCTCTGAGATTTATGCTTGAAATAAACGTAAAACAGCTTCCTCAACTGATACAAGGTAAGGAACCACAACAGAAACCTTTGTGGATTGATAACATTCATTGAAGACTCAAGAGCACAATAAACCCAAAAATCATGCATCAGAAATTTTATGTTCACAAGTGTTGCAATAACTACAAAAGCAAAAGGTTTAAGCGTAGATAAATTAACGATAATTGAAAATATTCCACATACTTGTCGGCAAAGTTTGCTGAAGGTGAGACTATTCATTTCAGCGATTCTATGCTGCCTAAGTTTGTAATGAGATATTAAAGACTCTCTTACAAGTCCAGGGAAAAGACTCTAAGATGAGAAAGAAAACGCAACTCACTTCAACAAAAGTCGACATTCGCTGATAGACCAGAGGTGAACCTTTGACTGGAAAGTTTAAGGCTGTACCCAGACACAAAACACTCTTTGACAAGCTCTCCAAATTTGGCCTGAATAATTCCTACAACTCGGTAACCTAATTGAATTATTATTTGGCTGTATCATTAGTTTACAGATGTGTTGTTTGTCCTCCTAAGTTAAGGAAGGTCTGCTCCTTCAACGTTATATATCTCTAATTCAACAAAATCCCGACATTTGTTGAGAAGTGGCTTGCCTCTATGTAAAAGGAAAAGTAAGGGTCAACTTGTGGCTCTCTGACATTCAAGATTGTACCAGGGCTACAGATGAATATATCTGTGATTAAGGAGTTAGAAGCGAAGCCTCTCATTACGGGTATATGCTTCAGAAGAAGGGTGTAATTTTCTTTGAGTTATCTGCCTTCTTTTTCACCACCTTTAAAAATTATTTTTCCTCTGTTGTATGAGAAATCTGATTCTGCAGCCATGATTAATTAAACTTCTTATAATTTCCATCTCTGACTGCTATATTGTTCCCGTCTTAGAGCCCATGGTGAGGACAATCTTGATGTGCTTTGTGGAATGTTATTAAATGTAACGGCAGGAGCTGTTGACTCATTCCTCCCCATTTGTCTCACTGCACGGACTCTGGTGGAATACGCGGTAGTGCAGTGATAGAGTATTAATTACATCACAATTACCACTAATCGACGATGAACTGCTTTAGTACTGTAAATTTATTTCCAAGTAGATTGTGCTACAACAGTGATTATTTCTGGTTCCGTCATTTGAATTATTCGTCTGTAAAACAGGTTAAATGCTCTACTGAAAACGTTACCCGACTATGAAGGTTGCCAACATACTTTCTACACTCCTGGGGGTGCCATCATATTTCCTTCACACTTGGAGGTTGCCATCATACTTCCTTCTTGTATTTCTCTTCGTTATCATCATACTTCCATCACGTCTGTAAGTTAGTTATCATCATACTTCCATCACGTCTGTAAGTTAGTTATCATCATACTTCCATCACGTCTGTAAGTTAGTTATAATCATACTTCCATCACGTCTGTAAGTTAGTTATCATCATACTTCCATCACGTCTGTAAGTTAGTTATCATCATACTTCCATCACGTCTGTAAGTTAGTTATCATCATACTTCCATCACGTCTGTAAGTTAGTTATCATCATACTTCCATCACGTCTGTAAGTTAGTTATCATCATACTTCCATCACGTCTGTAAGTTAGTTATCATCATACTTCCATCACGTCTGTAAGTTAGTTATCATCATACTTCCATCACGTCTGTAAGTTGCAGGTAAAGTGTTTACACGATTGACCAGATTATAAAAGTTATGCAAGAGACAACCACAGCAAACTGCTTTTAAAATAACCAGTTTACTAAGACAATGTCCTCCCTCAGGTAGACTGTTTACACTGTAGACCAGTTTACTAAGACAATGTCCTCCCTCAGGTAGACTGTTTACACTGTAGACCAGTTTACTAAGACAATGTCCTCCCTCAGGTAGACTGTTTACACTGTAGACCAGTTTACTAAGACAATGTCCTCCCTCAGGTAGACTGTTTACACCGTAGACCAGTTTACTAAGGCAATGTCCTCCCCCGGGTAGACTGTTTACACCGGAGACCAGTTTACTAAGGCAATGTCCTCCCTCAGGTAGACTGTTTACACCGTAGACCAGTTTACTAAGGCAATGTCCTCCCCCGGGTAGACTGTTTACACCGTAGACCAGTTTACTAAGGCAATGTCCTCCCCCGGGTAGACTGTTTACACCGTAGACCAGTTTACTAAGGCAATGTCCTCCCCCGGGGTAGTGTTACACCGTAGACCAGTTTACTAAGGCAATGTCCTCCCCCGGGTAGACTGTTTACACAATGTCCTCCCCCGGGTAGACTGTTTACACCGTAGACCAGTTTACTAAGGCAATGTCCTCCCCCGGGTAGACTGTTTACACCGTAGACCAGTTTACTAAGGCAATGTCCTCCCCCGGGTAGACTGTTTACACCGGAGACCAGTTTCCTTTGCACAGAGCGTACCTCCTGCCTTAGAGCGCGACGCTAGGTTCACCTTTTTGTTACCGCATTCCTGCGGTGCCCCCGCCGGCGGCTGTACTTGCTGTGCTGCTGCCGACCTGTTGCTGTATCTTCTCTGTTACCTTTGACTTGTGGCTGTATTTGCTGTGTTTTTTCTGACCTGCGGCTGTATCTGCTGTGTTGTGTCTGACCTGCGGCTGTATCTGCTGTGTTGTGTCTGACCTGCGGCTGTATCTAGTGTGTTGTGTCTGACCTGCGGCTGTATCTGCTGTGTTGTGTCTGACCTGCGGCTGTATCTGCTGTGTTGTGTCTGGAATGCGGCTGTATCTGCTGTGTTGTCTCTGACCTGCGGCTGTATCTGCTGTGGTTGTGGTTTGAATCTGCGGCTGTATCTGCTGTGTTGTGTCTGGACTGCGGCTGCATTCGCTGTGTTGTTCCCCTGACCTGCGGCTGTATCTGCTGTGTTGTGTCTGACCTGCGGCTGTATCTGCTGTGGGTTGTGTCTGACCTGCGGCTGTATCTGCTGTGTTGTGTCTGACCTGCGGCTGTATCTAGTGTGTTGTGTCTGACCTGGTGGCTGTATCTGCTGTGTTGTGTCTGACCTGCGGCTGTATCTGCTGTGTTGTGGGTCTGACCTGGTGGCTGTATCTGCTGTGTTACTTGACCTGCGGCTGTATCTGCTGTGTTGTGTCTGACCGCAGCTGTATCTAGTGTGTTGTGTCTGACCTGCGGCTGTATCTGCTGTTGTGTCTGACCTGCGGCTGTATTCAGTGTGTTGTGTCTGACCTTGGCTGTATCTGCTGTGTTGTGTCTGCTGACCTGCGGCTGTATCTGCTGTGTTGTGTCTGACCTGCGGCTGTATCTGCTGTGGTTGTGTCTGACCTGCGGCTGCATCTGCTGTGTTGTGTCTGGACCTGCGGTCATCTGCTGTGTTGTGTCTTGACCTGCGGCTGTATCTAGGTGTGTTGTGTCTGACCTGCGGCTGCATTCGCTGTGTTGTGTCTGGACCTGGCGGCTGTATCTGCTGTGTTGTGTCTGACCTGCGGCTGTATTCATGTGTTGTGTCTGGACTGCGGCTGTATCTAGTGTGTGGTTGTGTCTGACCTGCGGCTGTATCTGTGTTGTGTCTGGACTGCGGCTGTATCTAGGTGTGTTGTGTCTGGACCTGCGGCTGTATCTGCTGTGTTGTGTCTGACCGGTGGCTGTGTATCTAGTGTGTTGTGTCTGACCCGTGGCTGTATCTGCTGTGTTGTGTCTGACCTGCGGCTGTATCTGCGTGTTGTGTCTGACCTGCGGCTGTATCTGCTGTGTTGTGTCTGACCTGCGGCTGTATCTGCTGTGTTGTGTCCGACCTGGCAGCTGTATCTAGTGTGTTGTGTCTGGACCTGGCGGCTGTATCTGCTGTGTTGTGTCTGACCTGCGGCTGTATCTGCTGTGGTTGTGTCTGACCTGCGGCTGTATCTGCTGTGTTGTGTCTGGACTGCGGCTGCATTCAGGTGTGTTGTGTCTGACCTGCATGTATCTAGTGTACAGTCTGGGCTGCGGCCAGCCCAGTGTGTTGTGTCTGGACTGCGGCTGTATCTAGTGTGTTGTGTCTGACCTTGCGGCTGTATCTGCTGTAAGCGTCTGGACTGCGGCTGTATCTAGTGTTGTGTCTGACCCAGGCTGTATCTGCTGTGTTGTGTCTGGACTGCGGCTGTATCTAGTGTGTTGTGTCTGACCTGCGGCTGTATCTGCTGTGTGTTGTGTCTGACCTGCGGCTGCATTCGTTGTGTTGTGTCTGACCTGCGGCTGTATCTGCTGTGTTGTGTCTGACCTGGCGGCTGTATTTGCTGTGTTGTGTCTGACCTGCGGCTGTATTTGCTGTGTTGTGGGTCTGACCTGCGGCTGTATCTCCTGTGGTTGTGTCTGACCTGGTGGCTGTATCTGCTGTGGTTGTAGGTCTGACCTGCGGCTGTATCTGCTGTGTTGTGTCTGACCCGCGGCTGTATCTGCTGTGTTGTGTCTGACCTGCGGCTGTATCTGCCAGGGTTGTGGGGTCTGACCTGCGGCTGTGGGTCTGTTGTGTTGTGTCTGGACCTATGGCCGTACCCGCCGTGCCGTGCTCAATCAAGTGGGCCGGGGCCTGTTAGCAGTTTCCACCTGCGGCTGTATCTAGTGGTGGTTAGTCTGACCTATGGCTGTATCTAGGTGTGTTGTGTCTGGACTGCGGCTGCATTCAGGTGTGTTAGTCTGACCCGTGGCTGTATCTGCTGTGTTGTGTCTATGGACTGCGGCTGTATCTGCTGTGTTGTGTCTGACCCGGGTATTGCATTCGCTGTGTTGTGTCTGACCTGCGGCTGTATCTGCTGTGGTTGTGGTCTGACCCGGAAGGTAGCTCCCAAAGGCGGTTGTGTCTGACCCGCGGCTGCATTCTGCTGTGTTGTGTCTGACCTGCGGCTGTATCTGCTGTGGGTTAGGTCTGGACCTGCGGCTGTATCTGCTGTGTTGTGTCTGACCTGCGGCTGTATTCAGGTGTGTTGTGTCTGTACTGGGCTGTATCTTAGTGTGTTGTGTCTGACCTGCGGCTGTATCTAGTGTGTTGTGCTCCGACCTGGCGGCTGTATCTGCTGTGTTGTGTCTGACCTGCAGCTGCATCTAGTGTGTTGTGTCTGGTCTGCGGCTGCATCTAGTGTGTAAGCGCCTGGACTGCGCGGCTGCATTTCCTAGTGTGTTGTGTCTGGACCGTAGGTGTATCTTAGTGTGTTGTGTCTGGACTGCGGGCTATGTATCTAGTGTGTTGTGTCTGACTGCGGCTGGGTATCTAGTGTGTTGTGTCTGACCTGCGGTTGCATCGTTAGTGTGTTGTGTCTGACCCGGCTGTATCTAGTGTGTTGTGTCTGACTGCGGCTGTATCTAGTGTGTTGTGCTTGGACTGCGGCTGTATCTAGTGTGTGTTGTGTCTCGACTGCGGTTATATCTAGTGTTGTGTCTGGACTGGTGGTTGTATTCAGTGTGTTGTGTCTGACCGCGGCTGTATCTAGTGTGTTGTGTCTGGACTGCGGCTGTATCTAGTGTGTTGTGTTTTGGACTGCGGCTGTATCTAGTGTGGTTGTGTCTGACTGCGGCTGTATCTAGTGTGTTGTGTCTGACTGCGGCTGCATTCTAGTGTGTTGTGTTTGGACTGCGGCTGTATCTAGTGTGTTGTGTCTGGACTGGTGGCTGTATCTAGTGTGTTGTGTCTGGACTGGTGGCTGTATCTAGTGTGTTGTGTCTGGACCGTGGCTGTATCTTAGTGTGTTGTGTCTGACTGTGGCTGTATCTAGTGTGCTGTGCTGTCTGACCGTGGCTGTATCTAGTGTGTTGTGTCTGGACTGGTGGTTGCATTCAGTGTGTGTTGTGTCTGGACTGTGGCTGTATCTAGTGTGTTGTGTCTGGACTGCGGCTGTATCTAGTGTGTTGTGTCTGACCTGCGGCTGTGGTATCTAGTGTGTTGTTTCTACCGCGGCTGTATCTAGTGTGTTGTGTGTGACTGCGGCTGTATTCAGGTCTGGACTGCGGCTGTATCTAGTGTAATCAGTCTGGACTGGCGGCTGTATCTAGTGTGTGTTGTGTCTGGACCTGCTGCTGTATCTAGTGTGGTTGTGTCTGGACTGCGGTTGCATTCAGTGTGTTGTGGGGCTGGAACTGTGGCTGTATCTAGTGTGGTTGTGTCTGGACTGCGGCTGCATCTAGTGTGTTGTGTCTTGCAATTGCGGTTGTATCTAGTGTGTTGTGTCTGTACTGCGGCTGTATTCAGTGTGTTGGTGTCTGGACTGCAGGTGTATCTGCTGTGTTGTCTCTGGACTCTTGGTATTGTGTATCTAGTGTGTTGTGTCTGGACTGGTGGCTGTATCTAGTGTGTTGTGTCTGACTGCGGCTGTATCTAGTGTGTTGTGTCTGGACCGCGGCTGTATCTAGTGTGTTGTGTCTGGACCGCGGCTGTATTCAGTGTGTTGTGTCTGGACTGGTGCCGTATCTAGTGTGTGTTGTGGTCTGGACCTGCGGCTGTATCTAGTGTGTCAGTCTGGACCTCGCGGCTGTATCTAGTGTGTTGTGTCTGGACTGCGGCTGTATCTAGTGTGTTGTGGTCTGTACTGCGGCTGTATCTAGTGTGTGTTGTGTCTGACTATGGCTGTATCTAGTGTGTTGTGCCTGGACTGTGGCTGTATCTAGTGTGTTGTGTCTGGATCATGGCTGTATCTAGTGTGTTGTGTCTGGACTGGTGACTGTATCTAGTGTGTTGTGTCTGGACTGGTGGCTGTATCTAGTGGTGTTGTGTCTGGACTGCGGCTGATCTAGTGTGTTGTGTCTGGACTGGTGGCTGTATCTAGTGTGTTGTGTCTGTACTGCGGCTGAATCTAGTGTGTTGTGTCTTTTGTACTGCGGCTGTATCTGCTGTGTTGTGTCTGGACTGTGGCTTTCTGCATTCAGTGTGTTGTGTCTGGACTGGTGGCTGTAATCTAGTGTGTTGTGTCTGGACTATGGGCTGTATCTAGTGTGTTGTGTCTGGACTGCGGCTGTATCTAGTGTGTTGTGTGTCTGGACCGGTGGCTGTATTCAGTGTGTTGTGTCTGACCTGCGGCTGTATCTAGTGTGTTGTGTCTGGACTGCGGCTGTATTCAGTGTGTTGTGTCTGGACTGTGGCTGTATCTAGTGTGTTGTGTCTGGACTGCGGCTGTGCATCTAGTGTGTTGTGTCTGGACTGGTGGCTGCATTCCAGTGTGTTGTGTCTGGACTGCGGCTGTGCATTCAGTGTGTTGTGTCTGGACTGCGGCTGTATCTAGTGTGTGTTGTGTCTGGACCTGCGGCTGCATTCAGTGTGTTGTGTCTGGAC
>NW_024720773.1:3627755-3669065 GCF_018991925.1 Homarus americanus | reverse complement strand
GGGCCACTGTTGAGGTGAGGGGAGGGGTGTAGGGCCACTGTTGAGGTGAGGGAGGGTGTGGGGCCACTGTTGGTACGAGGGACAGGGTGTGGGGCCACTGTTGAGGTGAAGGAGGGCATGGGGCCACTGTTGAGGTGAGGGAGGGGTGTAGGACCACTGTTGGGACGAGGACAGGGGTGTGGGGCCACTGTTGTGAGGTGAGGAGGGTGTAGGGCCACTGTTGAGGTGAGGAGGTGTGGGACCACTGTTGGGACGAGGGACAGGGTGTAGGGCCACTGTTGGGACGAGGGACAGGGTGTGGGGCCACTGTTGAGGTGAGGGAGGGTGTGGGGCCACTGTTGAGGGTGAGGGAGGGTGTAGGGCCCTGTTGGGGTGAGGGAGGTGTGGGGCCACTGTTGGGACGGGGACAGGGGTGTGGGGCCACTGTTGGGGTGAGGAGGGGTGTAGGGCCACTGTTGGGACGAGGACAGGTGTGGGGCACTGTTGAGGTGAGGGAGGGGTGTAGGACCACTGTTGTGACGAGGGACAGGGTGTGGGGCCACTGTTGAGGTGAGGAGGAAGTGGGGCCACTGTTGAGGTGAGGGAGGAAGTGGGCCACTGTTGGTGGGGGGGGAGGGTGTAGGGGCCACTGTTGGGGTGAGGAGGGTGTGGGGCCACTGTTGGGATGTGAGGGAGGGTGTAGGGCCACTGTTGAGGTGGGGACAGGGGTGTGGGGCCACTGTTGGGGTGGGGGAGGGGGTGTGGGGCACACTGTTGGGGTGAGGGAGGAAGTACGGCCACTGTTGGGGTGGGGAGGGAATGGGGCCACTGTTGAGGTGAGGGGAGGGTGTGGGGCCACTGTTGAGTTGTGAGGGAGGGTGTAGGGCCACTGTTGAGGGTGAGGAAGTAGGGGCCACTGTTGAGATGAGGGAGGGGTGTAGGGCCACTGTTGAGTTGAGGGGGAGGGTGTAGGGCCACTGTTGGAGTTGAGGGAGGGTGTAGGGCCACTGTTGGGACGAGGGACAGGGTGTAGGGCCACTGTTGAGGGTGAGGAGGTAGGGCCACTGTTGGGACGAGGACAGGGTGTGGGGCCACTGTTGAGGTGAGGGAGGAAGTAGGGCCACTGTTGAGATGAGGGAGGGTGTGGGGCCACTGTTGAGTTGAGGAGGGTGGGGTGTGAGATGAGGGAGGGGTGTAGGGCCACTGTTGGGACGAGGACAGGGTGTAGGGCCACTGTTGGGAGTGAGGAGGGGTGTAGGACCACTGTTGGGACAGGACAGGGTGGGGCCACTGTTGAGGTGAAGGAGGGTGTAGTTCCACTGTTGAGGTGAGGAGGGTGTGGGACCACTGTTGGGACAGGAGGGACGGGGTGTAGGAGCCACTGTTGAGGGTGGAAGGAGGGTGTAGGGCCACTGTTGAGGTTGAGGGACAGGGTGTGGCGGATTGAGGGAGGGTGTAGGGCCACTGTTAGTGAGGAGGGTGTAGGACCACTGTTAGGACAAGGACAGGGTGTAGGGCCACTGTTGAGGTGAAGGAGAGTGTGGGGCCACTGTTGAGGGTGAGGGAGGGGTGTGGGACCACTGTTGGTGCAGGGACAGGGTGTGGGAGACCCTGTTGAGGTGAGGGTGTGGGGCCACTGTTGAGGTGAGGGAGGGGGGTGTGGGACCACTGTTGGGACGAGGACAGGGTGTGGGGCCACTGGTGAGGTGAGGAGGGTGTGAGGCCACTGTTGAGGGTGAGGGAGGGTGTAGGGCCACTGTTGAGGTGAGGGAGGGGTGTGGGGCCACTGTTGGGACGAGGACAGGGTGTAGGGCCACTGTTGTGAGGTGGGGAGGGGTGGGGCCACTGTTGGGACGAGGACAGGGTGTGGGGCCACAGTTGAGATGAGGGACAGGGTGTGGGGCCACTGTTAGTGAGGAGGGAGGGGTGTAGGGCCACTGTTGGGACGAGGGACAGGGTGTAGGGCCACTGTTGAGTGAGGGGAGGGAGTAGGGCCACTGTTGGGACGAGGGACAGGGTGTGGGGCCACTGTTGAGTGGGGAGGTAGGGCCACTGTTGGGACGAGGACAGGGTGTGAGGGCCACTGTTGGGACGGGGACAGGGTGTGGGACCACTGTTGAAGTGAGGGAGGAGTAGGGCCACTGTTGGGACGAGGACAGGGGTGTAGGGCCACTGTTGAAGTGAGGGAGGGGTGTGGGGCCACTGTTGGGGTGGAAGGACAGGGTGTAGAGGGCCACTGTTGAGGTGAGGGACAGGGGTGTGGGGCCACTGTTGAAGTGAGGGAGGGGTGTAGGGGCCACTGTTGGGACGAGGAGGACAGGGTGTGGGACCACTGTTGAAGTGAGGGGAGGGGTGTAGGGCCACTGTTGAGTGAAGGAGGGGTGTAGGGCCACTGTTGAGGGTGAAGGACAGGGTGTAGGGCCACTGTTGAGGTGAGGGGACAGGGGTGTGGGGCCACTGTTGAAGTGAGGGACAGGGTGTGGGGCCACTGTTGAGTGAGGGACAGGGTGTAGGGCCACTGTTGAGGTGAGGGGGAGGGGTGTAGGGCCACTGTTGAGGTGAGGGAGTGGTGTGGGGCCACTGTTGAGGTGAGGGGGTGTGGGGCCACTGTTGAGGTGAGGGAGGGTGTAGGGCCATTGTTGAGGTGAGGAGCAGGTGATGGGGCCACTGTTGAGGTGAGGACAGGGTGTAGGGCCACTGTTGAGGTGAGGGAGGTGTAGGGCCATTGTTGAGGTGAGGACAGGGTGTAAGGCCACTGTTGAGGTGAGGACAGGGTGTAGGGCCACTGTTGAGGTGAGGATGGGTGTAGGGCCACTGTTGAGGTGAGGGGGAGGGGTGTAGGGCCATTGTTGAGTGAGGAGCAAGGTATGGGGCCACTGTTGAGTGGAGGACAGGGGTGTGAGGGCCACTGTTGAGGTGAGGGAGGGGTGTAGGGCCATTGTTGAGGTGAGGGGAGTGGGTGTGGGGCCACTGTTGAGGGTGAGGACAGGGTGTAGGGCCACTGTTGAGGTGAGGGATGGGTGTGGGAGCCATTGTTGAGGTGAGGGACAGGGTGTGAGGGCCACTGTTGAGGTGAGGGACAGGGTGTAAGGCAACTGTTGAGGTGAGGACAGGGTGTGGGGCCACTGTTGAGGTGAGAGGACAGGGTGTAGGGCCACTGTTGAGGTGAGGGATGGGTGGGCCATTGTTGAGGTGAGGAGGACAGGGTGTGGGGCCACTGTTGAGGTGAGGACAGGGTGTAGGGCAACTGTTGAGGTGAGGGTGTGGGGCCACTGTTGAGGTGGGGGCAGGTGAAGGGCCACTGTTGAGGTGAGGGAGGTGTGGGGCCACTGTTGAGATGAGGGCGGGGTGAAGGGCCACTGTTGAGGTGAGGAGAAGGTGTGGGGCCACCGTCTCTCTCACCCACGTCTCCTTCACACACCCCACGTCTCTCTCACACCCCACGTCTCTCTCACACCCTCACGTCTCTCACACCCCACGTCTCCCTCCACCACGTCTCTCTCACACCCCACGTCTCCTTCACACCCCACGTCTCACCCCGTCTCTCTCACACCCCACGTCTCTCACACTCCCACGTCTCTCTCACACCCCACGTCTCTCTCACATCCACGTCTCCCCTCACTCCACGTCTCACCTCCCCACGTCTCCTTCACACCCCCCACGTCTCTCTCCACCCCCACGTCTCCCTCACACCCCCACGTCTCTCTCACACTCCCACGTCTCCCTCATACCCCACGTCTCTCTCACCCCACGTCTCTCACACCCCCCACGTCTCCCTCACCCTCACGTCTCTCTTACACCCCATCTCCCTCCACCCCACGTCTCTCTTACACCCCACGTCTCTCTCACCCCCGTCTCTCTCCACACCCCACGTCTCTCACCCTCACGTTTCTCTCACACCCCACGTCTCCCTCCACCCCCACGTCTCCCTCACACCCCCACGTCTCTCCACACTCCCGTCTCCCTCACACCCCCGTCTCTCTCACACCCTCGTCTCCCTCACACCCCCACGTCTCCCCTCACACCCCCACGTCTCTCTCACACCCCACGTCTCCCTCCACCCCCACGTCTCCCCCCACACCCTCACGTCTCTCTCCCACACCCTCGTCTCTCTCACGCCCCGACGTCTCCCTCATACCCCACGTCTCTCTCACCCCCACGTCTCCCCTCACACCCCACGTCTATCTCACACCCCGTCTCTCTCACACCCCACGTCTCTCACGCCCCGACGTCTCCCTCACACCCCCACGTCTCTCTCACACCCCGTCTCTCCCATACCCCCGTCTCTCTCAAACCGCCACGTCTCTCTCACACCCCCACGTCTCTCTCACACTCCCGTCTCTCCACCCTCACGTCTCTCTCATACCCCGTCTCTCTCACACCCCCACGTCTCTCTCACACCCCCGTCTCTCTCACACCCCACGTCTCCTCACACCCCACGTCTCTCTCACACCCCATTCCCTCACACACCCCCACGTCTCTCTCACACCCCGTCTCCCTCCACCCCCCCACGTCTCTCTCTCACACCCCCACGTCTCTCTCTCACACCCTCACGTCTCTCCTCACACCCCCACGTCTCTCTCATACCCCCACGTCTCTCTCATACCCCCACGTCTCTCTCCACACCCCCACGTCTCCCCTCACACCCCACGTCTCCCTCCTTACCCCCCACGTCTCTCTCACACCCCCACGTCTCTCTCTCCACACCACGTCTCCCTCCACCCTCCGTCTCTCTTACACCCCGTCTCCCTCCACCCTCACGTCTCTCTTCACACCCCACGTCTCTCTCACACCCCGTCTCTCCTCACACCCCACGTCTCTCTCACCTCTCACGTTTCTCTCACACCCCACGTCTCCCTCCACACCCCCACGTCTCCCTCACACCCCACATCTCTCTCCACACTCCCACGTCTCCCCCACACCCCGTCTCTCTCCCACCCTCGTCTCCTCCACACCCCCACGTCTCCCTCACACCCCGTCTCTCTCCACACCCCACGTCTCCTCACCCCACGTCTCCCTCACACCCTCACGTCTCTCACACCCTCCGTCTCTCTCACGCCCCGACGTCTCCCTCCTTACCCCACGTCTCTCACACCCCCACGTCTCCCTCACACCCCCACGTCTATCTCACACCCCCACGTCTCTCTCACACCCCACGTCTCTCTCCGCCCCGACGTCTCCTCACCCCACGTCTCTCTCACACCCCCGTCTCTCCCATACCCCCGTCTCTCTCAAACCGCCACGTCTCTCTCACACCCCCACGTCTCTCTCCCACACTCCCGTCTCTCTCTCACACCCCTCACGTCTCTCTCATACCCCCGTCTCTCTCACCCCCGTCTCTCTCCACACCCCCGTCTCTCTCACACCCCCCGTCTCCCTCCACCCCCACGTCTCTCTCATACCCCCCACGTCTCCCCTCACACCCCCGTCTCTCTCACACCCACGTCTCCCTCCACCCCCACGTCTCTCTCACCCCCCGTCTCTCACACCCCCACGTCTCTCTCACACCCTCACGTCTCTCTCACACCCCACGTCTCTCTCCTCATACCCCCACGTCTCTCTCACACCCCCACGTCTCCCTCACACCCCACGTCTCTCTCACACCCCACGTCTCTCTCACACCCCACGTCTCTCTCCACACCCCACGTCTCTCCCACAACCCACGTCTCCTCACACCCCCGTCTCTCTCCACCACCACGTCTCCCTCCACCCCCACGTCTCTCTCACACCCCCACGTCTCTCCCACCCCGTCTCTCCTCACACCCTCACGTCTCTCCTCACACCCCACGTCTCCCTCACACCCCCACGTCTATCTCTCACACCCCACGTCTCCCTCACACTTCCCACGTCTCCCTCACACCCCGTCTCTCTCACATCCCCACGTCTCTCTCACACCACCACGTCTCTCTCACACCCCACGTCTCTCTCACACCCCACGTCTCCCTCACCTCCGTCTCTCTCACCCCGTCTCTCTCAACCCCACGTCTCTCTCACACCCTCCGTCTCTCTCCTCACACCCTCCACGTCTCTCTCACACCCCACGTCTCCCTCACACCCTCACGTCTCTCTCACCCCACGTCTCTCTCCACACCCTCACGTCTCTCTCACCCCACGTCTCCCTCCACACCCCCACGTCTCTCTCCCACACCCCCACGTCTCCCCTCACACCCTCACGTCTCTCTCACACCCCACGTCTCCCTCACACCCCCGTCTCCCTCACACCCTCCGTCTCTCTCCCTCACGTCTCTCTCACACCCCTCCGTCTCTCTCACCCTCCGTCTCTCTCACACCCCTCACGTCTCTCTCACACCCCCCACGTCTCTCTCACACCCTCGTCTCTCTCACACCCTCACGTTTCTCTCCACACCCCACGTCTCTCTCACACCCTCCGTCTCTCTCTCACCCTCACGTCTCTCTCACACCCTCCCGTCTCTCTCCACACCCTCACGTCTCCCTCACACCCTCCGTCTCTTCACACCCCGTCTCTCTCACACCCTCACGTCTCTCTCACACCCTCACGTCTCTCTCACACCCCACGTCTCTCTCACACCTCACGTCTCTCTCACACCCCCACGTCTCTCTCACACCCTCACGTCTCTCACACCCTCACGTCTCTCTCACACCCTCCACGTCTCTCTCTCACACCCCCCGTCTCTCTCACACCCTCGTCTCTCCACCCCCACGTCTCTCCTCACACCCTCCGTCTCTCTCACACCCTCACGTCTCTCTCTCACACCCCACGTCTCTCTCACACCCTCACGTCTCTCTCACACCCTCACGTCTCCCTCCACCCCTCACGTCTCTCACACCCCCGTCTCTCTCACACCCTCCGTCTCTCTCACCACCCTCACGTCTCTCTCACACCCACGTCTCTCTCACACCCTCCCGTCTCTCTCACCCCTCCACGTCTCCCTCACACCCCTCCACGTCTCTCTCACACATCCACGTCTCTCTCACACCCCCACGTGTCTCTCCACACACCCCCACGTCTCTCCACACCCTCCGTCTCTCTCACCCCACGTCTCTCTCACCCTCACGTCTCTCTCCACACCCCCACGTCTCTCTCACACCCTCCCGTCTCTCTCACACCCTCGTCTCTCTCACACCCCGTCTCTTTCACCCTCACGTCTCTCTCACACCTCGTCTCCCTCACCCTCACGTCTCTCCACCCCCCGTCTCTCACACCCTCCGTCTCTCCTCACACCCTCCACGTCTCCCTCACACCTCCGTCTCTCACACCCTCCGTCTCTCTCACACCCCGTCTCCCTCACACTCCGTCTCCCTCACACCCTCACGTCTCTCTCACACCCTCGTCTCTCTCCACACCCACGTCTCTCTCACACCCCCACGTCTCTCTCCTCACACCCTCGTCTCTCTCTCCACACCCTCACGTCTCCCTCCACACCTCCGTCTCTCTCCACACCCCCGTCTCTCTCTCACACCCTCCACGTCTCTCTCACACCTCCGTCTCTCTCTCACACCCTCCGTCTCTCTCACACCCCACGTCTCCCCTCCACCTCCCCGTCTCCCACACCCTCCGTCTCTCTCTCACCCCTCCGTCTCTCTCACACCCTCACGTCTCTCTCACACCCCACGTCTCTCCTCCACACCCTCCGTCTCTCTCACACCCTCACGTCTCCCTCCACCCTCACGTCTCCCTCCACCCTCACGTCTCTCTCACACCCTCCACGTCTCTCTCCTCCACACCCCACGTCTCCCTCACACTCCCACGTCTCCCTCACCCTCCGTCTCTCCTCACCCTCGTCTCTCTCCACACCCCGTCTCTCTCACCCCCACGTCTCTCTCCACACCCTCACGTCTCTCTCTCCACACCCTCCGTCTCCCTCACACCCCCTCCGTCTCTCTCCACACCCTCCGTCTCTCTCCACCCCCGTCTCCTCACACTCCCACGTCTCCCTCACACCCTCCGTCTCTCTCACACCCTCCGTCTCTCTCACACCCCCACGTCTCTCTCCACACCCCCACGTCTCTCTCACACCCTCCGTCTCTCTCACACCCTCACGTCTCCCTCCACACCCTCCGTCTCCCTCACACCTCACGTCTCTCTCTCACACCCTCACGTCTCTCTCCACACCCCACGTCTCTCTCACACCCTCACGTCTCTCTCACCCCCGTCTCTCTCACACCCTCCGTCTCTACACCCTCCTCTCCTCTCCACACCCCCGTCTCTTTCACACCCTCACGTCTCTCTCACCTCCCGTCTCCCTCACACCTCACGTCTCTGTCACTCCCCACGTCTCTCCTCACACCCTCACGTCTCTCCTCACACCCTCACGTCTCCCTCCACCCTCACGCTCTCTCTCACACCCTCACGTCTCTCCACACCCCACGTCTCCTCACCTCCCACGTCTCCCTCACACCCTCACGTCTCTCTCACACCCTCACGTCTCTCTCACACCCCCACGTCTCTCTCCACACCCCGTCTCTCCACACCCTCGTCTCTCTCACACCCTCACGTCTCCCTCACACCCTCACGTCTCTCTCCACACCCCCCGTCTCTCTCCACACCCCTCACGTCCTCTCTCACACCCTCCGTCTCTCTCTCTCACACCCTCGTCTCTCTCTCACACCCCACGTCTCCCTCACACTCCCACGTCTCCCTCACACCCCTCCGTCTCTCTCACACCCTCCGTCTCTCTCACACCCTCACGTCTCTCTCACACCCCACGTCTCTTTACACCCTCGTCTCTCTCCACCCCTCTCCTCACTCCTCTCTCTCACACCCCCCGTCTCTCTCCACCCTCACGTCTCTCCACACCTCGTCTCCCTCACCCTCACGTCTCCTCCACCCTCACGTCTCTCTCCACACCCTCACGTCTCTCACACCCCACGTCTCCCTCCACTCCCACGTCTCCCTCCACCCTCACGTCTCTCCTCCACCCTCCGTCTCTCTCTCACACCCCGTCTCTCTCACACCCCCGTCTCTCTCTCACACCCTCCGTCTCTCCTCCACCTCAGTCTCCCTCCACCCTCACGTCTCTCCTCACCCCTCACGTCTCTCACACCCCCACGTCTCCCTCCACCTCCCGTCTCCTCACACCCTCGTCTCTCTCACCCTCCGTCTCTCTCTCTCCACCCCCCACGTCTCTCCTCACACCCCACGTCTCTCTCTCTCACACCTCCGTCTCTCTCACCCTCACGTCTCCCTCACACCCTCACGTCTCCCTCCACCCTCACGTCTCTCTCCACCCTCACGTCTCTCACACCCCACGTCTCCCTCACACTCCCGTCTCCCTCACCTCCTCTCTCACACCCTCACGTCTCTCTCACACCCCACGTCTCTCACACCCTCCGTCTCTCTCACCCTCCTCTCCTCACACCTCACGTCTCTCACACCCTCCGTCTCTCTCACACCCCACGTCTCCCTCCACTCCCGTCTCCCTCCACCCTCGTTTCTCTCCACCTCCGTCTCTCACCCCACGTCTCTCTCACTCCCCACGTCTCCCTCACACCCTCGTCTCTCTCCACCCTCACGTCTCTCTCACCTCACGTCTCTCTCACCATCTCTCTCCTCCCCACGTCTCCCTCCACCTACGTTTCTCTCTCACACCTCGTCTCTCACCCCCATCTCTCTCACTCCCCGTCTCTCTCACACCTCACGTCTCTCTCACACCCTCACGTCTCCCTCCACCCCAGTCTCTCTCACTCCCCACGTCTCCCTCACACCCTCCGTCTCTTTCACACCCCACGTCTCTCTCACACCTCCGTCTCTCTCCACACCCCCGTCTCTCTCACACCCTCACGTCTCTCTCACTCCCCCACGTCTCCCTCACACCCCCACGTCTCTCTCACACCCCCAGGTCTCCCTCACACCCTCATGTGTGTCTAGTAAAGTGAGTGTGATTGCTCCTGATATACAGAGAGTGAAGAGAGGCTACATGTATCCTACCTACTGTAAGTCATGCCTGTTGTTGCTACTGTGTAAGTCTTGTGATCTAAGTAAGTGTAGCTAATGAACAAGTGACGTCTGCTGTTAGGGTTTATTAGTCGGTGTCTTTGTTTATATCCTGAAAATGTGTATCGCTCCTAATGTTCCCTGTTTTACTCTGAAATTTATTATTATTATTATTATTATTATTATTATTATTATTTATTATTTATTATTATTATTATTACTAGTGGAATCGCCGCTCTCCGGGTGGCTCTTTCGCTAGGCCACGGTGAGACGCCACCCTCCTGGAGGCTCCACATTGTCTCACTGTAGTGCATTAAGGAGCTACATTTTGGTTTTGCCGTAGCAAGTATGTACAGATTTTTGCCAGTTCCCTCTGGAGCATCCAACATCCATGAAGAAGCAAGGAAACACCAGGTTTAGGCCATCTTTAGGGACTGTCCCTGGCTTTTGTAGATGGTCATAAAGCTCACTTTAACCGGGAACTGAAATCGCTTGAACTCAAACGGCAGGCCAGTGGTGATGAGAGGTATCCTTGGTATAAAACGTTCTCTCCTTTGCTTTTCTGTGTAGCTTCCAGTACATGTGACATCATGTTCTTCACCACCAGTCTTGTGTCATTGCAGGATTGGTGGTTCAAAATTAAACATTAAAGTTCCAATCAGAGTGAGGTGGTGAGGAAGCATTCAGCGGGCTCCAAGAATTAGAACTCTGCAGGGTACTGGATTGCTTGGTCCTGGTCGATTACTGTATCAACAGATTTGAATGAGGTCTCACTGCTTGGAAGCTGTCTGAGTAGAGTCATGTTGATTTCAGCCACTGTTTCATTCTTTGGTGCGTGCGCGTTCACGCAGCCACTTGTGATCCTTGTAGTGGTGGATAATGTTTGGGTAAACCATGTTAGTGAGCTCAGTTGAGGACTTTACAACATTTCCCATCAGTGAATGCTTATTTGTCCTTCTGAATCAACAGGAAAGTTCCATTCCCAATCTGTAGTAGAAGGTTTGCAAACCGTCCAGCATCTTGATCATGTACTCTCATGTTTGTGGATAGGGTGAGTGTCTGAACACTTCTCAAAGGTATGATGCCTAAGGCATGCATTCAGTTCATCAGCTGGGTGCTTCAAGGAATGAGTAGGGTCTGGCGAAAGTCTCCAGTGACCATTGTAATGCCACCCATGAGCTGGTCATTTTCTCGTATGTCTTGCAAGGTCCTGTCCAATGCTTCAAACACTAACTTGTGAGACATAGTGCATTCATCCCAGACTATGAGGCTGCATTTTTCAAGTTTTGCCTTTGCCGATCCTTTTTGATGTTGCACTGGATTCTCATTGTGAGGTTGAGGCAGTTTAAAAGTTAAGTGTGCAGTACGTCCTCCTTCAGTAGTGTTGCAGCAATGCTGAGGATGCCACACCAAGGCAATTTTCCTGATGACGTACTTTGGCCGACAGAAGGTTGATCAGGAATGTTTTTCCTGTCCTGCCAGGTGCACCGAGAAAGATCATACCTCCCTGCTCCACTTGCATCGCTTGCAAGATCTGTTCATAAGCATTCTTGATCAGGCACCAGGTGAGGCTCATTTTCTTAGAGAAAATTCACGAGAACTTCAACTGAGTAGTCTGTCTCTCTGAGCAACTCCCTGCTTGCAACTACTGTTCAGTCCCCAAAACTTCTTCTTCCATCAATAGTTCATTAACGGTGTATGTAAGTTCCACTACAACGGTACCGCAAAGTATATTTTTTTTAGAATTAAACTGTTATTATTTTATTGTCTAATCATCACTACATATAACACCATCCATCATTACTACATATAACACCACCCATCATCACTACATATAACACCATCCATCATTACTACATATAACACCGCCCATCATCACTACATATAACATCATCCATCATCACTACATATAACACCACCCATCATCACTACATATTACATCATCCATCACCACTACATATAACACCATCCATCATCACTACATATAACACCATCCATCATCACTACATATAACATAATCCATCATCACTACATATAACACCACACTCATCACTACATATTACATCATCCATCATCACTACATATAACAACATCCATCATCACTACATATAACAACATCCATCATCACTACATATAACACCATCCATCATCACTACATATAACACCATCTATCATCACTATATATAACACCATCCATCATCACTACATATAACACCACCCATCATCACTACATATAACACCATCCATCATCACTATATATAACACCATGCATCATCACTACATATAACACCACCCATCATCACTACATATAACACACTTACTACATAATGTAGTGATGATGGGTGGTGTTGATGATGATGATGAAATGATAACTGATGATGATGGTGATGATGTGATGATGATGGTATTTAAGTGATAGTGATGATAGATGTGAATGTAGTGATGATGGATTATTATATGTAGTGACAATGAATGATGATATATGCAGTGATGATGGGATGTTATTTAGTGATGAACAATAAAATAATAACAGTTTAATGCTAAAAAAATATACTTTGCTGTACCGTTGTAGTGAAAAACATGGTGGAACTTACATACACAGTTAATGAACTATTGATGTTGTTGTTGTTGAGATTGTAGGACCGTAGTCCGACACAAAACCTTGGAAGGTAAACACACAGCCATATGCTAGTAACTGGCATCTGACAGAGTCTGAGGACTCCTAAGGCAGGACACTACCCACGCTGTATACATTAGAATAATCTACTGGTCTGCCTGCATGTTTACCACTCTGAGAGGTGTATGTTTACGACTCTGAGACGTGTATGTTTACCACTCTGAGACGTGTATGTTTACCACTCTGAGACGATATGTTTACCACTCTGAGACGTGTATGTTTACCACTCTGAGACGTGTATTTACCCTCTGAGACGTGTATGTTTACCACTCTGAGACGTGTATGTTTACCACTGAGACGTGTATGTTTACCACTCTGAGACGTGTATGTTTCCCTCTGGACGTATGTTTACCACTCTGAGACGTGTATGTTGCCACTCTGAGACGTGTATGTTTACCACTCTGAGACGTGTATGTTTACCACTCTGAGACGTGTATTTACCACTCTGAGACGTGTATGTTTACCACTCTGAGACGTATGTACCACTCTGGAACGTGTATGTTTACCACTCTGAGACGTGTATGTTTAGCTCACTCTGAGATGTATTTTACACTCTGAGACGTGTGTGTTTACCACTCTGAGACGTGTGTGTTTTACCACTCTGAGACGTGTATGTTTACCACTCTGAGACGTGTATGTTACCCTCTGAGACGTGTGTGTTTTACCATCTGAGACGTGTGTGTTTACCACTGAGACGTGTATGTTTACCACTCTGAGACGTGTATGTTTACCACTCTGAGACGTGTATGTTTTACCACTCTGAGACGTGTATGTTTACCACTCTGAGACGTGTATGTTTTACACTCTGAGACGTGTATGTTTACCACTCTGAGACGTGTATGTTTACCACTCTGGGCCGTGTATGTTTACCACTCTGAGACGTGTGTTTACCACTCTGGACGTGTATTTTCTCTGAGACGTGTGTGTTTACCCTCTGAGACGTGTGTGTTTACCACTCTGAGACGTGTGTGTTTACCACTCTGAGACGTGTATGTTTTTCAGGACGTGTTTTTTCAGAGACGTGTGTTTACCACTCTGAGACGTGTATGTTTACCACTCTGAGACGTGTATGTTTACCACTCTGAGACGTGTATGTTTGCCACTCTGGGTGTGTTTACCACTCTGAGACGTGTATGTTTACCACTCTGAGATGTATGTTTTACCTCTGAGACGTGTGTGTTTACCACTCTGAGACGTGTATGTTTACACTCTGAGACGTGTGTGTTTACCACTCTGAGACGTGTGTGTTTACCACTCTGAGACGTGTATGTTTACCATTCAGAACGTGTGTGTTTACCACTCTGAGACGTGTATGTTTACCACTCTGAGACGTGTATGTTTACCACTCTGAGACGTGTGTTTACCACTCTGAGACGTGTATGTTTACCACTCTGAGACGTGTATGTGTTTACCATTCAGAACGTGTGTGTTTACCACTCTGAGACGTGTATTTTTACCACTCTAGACGTGTGTGTTTCCTCTGAGACGTGTATGTTTACCACTCTGAGACGTGTATGTTTACCACTCTGAGACGTGTATGTTTACCATCTGAGACGTGTATGTTTACCACTCTGAGACGTGTATGTTTACCACTCTGAGACGTGTATGTTTACCACTCTGAGACGTGTATGTTTACCACTCTGAGACGTGTATGTTTACCACTCTGAGACGTGTGTGTTTACCACTCTAGGGATGTATGTTTACCACTCTGAGACGTGTATGTTTACCACTCTGAGACGTGTATGTTTACCACTCTAGAACGTGTATGTTTACCACTCTGAGACGTGTATGTTTACCACTCTGACGCGTGTATGTTTACCACTCTGGGACGTGTATGTTTACCATTCAGAGACGTGTATTTTACCACTCTGAGACGTATGTTTACCACTCTGGAATGTATGTTTACCACTCTGAGACGTGTATGTTTACCACTCTGAGACGTGCATATTACTCTGAGACGTGTATGTTTACCACTGAGACGTGTATGTTTACCACCTCTGAGACGTGTATGTTTACCACTCTGAGACGTGTATGTTTACCACTCTGGGACGTGTATGTTTACACTCTGAGACGTGTATGTTACCACTCTGAGACGTGTGTTTACCACTCTGAGACGTGTATGTTTTACTCTGAGACGTGTATTACCACTCTGAGACGTGTATGTTTACACTCTGAGACGTATTTTACCACTCAGACATGTATTTTCCACTCTGAGACGTGTATGTTTCCACTCTGAGACGTGTATGTTTACCACTCTGAGACGTGTATGTTTACCACTCTGAGACGTGTATGTTTACCACTCTGAGACGTGTATGTTTACACTCTGAGACGTGTATGTTTACTCTGGGCTATTGTTCACCTGTGAGACGTATGTTTACCACTCTGAGACGTGTATGTTTACCACTCAGACGTGCATTTTACCTCTGAGACGTGTATGTTTACCACTCTGAGACGTGTATGTTTACCACTCTGAGACGTGTGCACTCTGAGACGTGTATGTTTTCCTCTGAGACGTGTATGTTTTATCTGAGACGTGTATGTTTACCACTCTGAGACTGTGTATGTTTCCACTCTGAGACGTGTATGTTTACCACTCTGAGACTTGTATGTTTCACTCTGAGACATGTTTACCACTCTGAGACGTGTGTGTTTGCTATAGAGACGTGCATGTTTTACTCTGAGACGTATGTTTACCACTCTGAGACGTGTATGTTTCACTCTGAGACATATTTACCACTCTGAGACGTGTATGTTTACCTCTGAGACGTGTATTTTACCACTCTGAGACGTGATGTTTACTCTGAGACGTGTATGTTTACCACTCTGAGACGTGTATGTTTACCACTCTGAGACGTATGTTTACTCGAATGTATGTTTGCACTCTGAGACGTGCATGTTTACCACTCTGAGACGTGTATGTTTACCACTCTGAGACGTGTATGTTTACCACTCTGAGACGTGTATGTTTACCACTCTGAGACGTGTATGTTTACCACTCTGAGACGTGTATGTTTACCACTCTGAGACGTGTATGTTTACCACTCTGAGACGTGTATGTTTACCACTCTGAGACGTGTATACCTGAAACTTGTATTTCCGGCGACGTGTATACATGAGACGTGTATTGTATATATTTGTCCATGAAAAATTATTTTTTATAAGAATTCATATTTTGTTATACCCCAGTTGTCGCTTATACAGTATTTCATGTATCTGTAAGGAACATCATAATGTTGTTAGCATATGAGAATTATATTAAGAACACGTAGGTAAGATTTATTCTTATTGAAAATTTGTACTGTATTAATCTCAAATCTTTACTATTACTTCTAATACAAACTATTATTATTATTGTTATTATTGTTATTATTATTATTATTATTATTATTATTATTATTATTATTATTATTATTATTATTATTATTATTATTATTATTATTATTATTATTATTGTTATTATTATTATTATTATTATTATTATTATTATTATTATTATTATTATTATTATTATTATTGTTTTATTATTATTATTATTATTATTATTATTATTATTATTATTATTATTATTATTATTGTTTTATTATTATTATTATTATTATTATTATTATTATTATTATTATTATTATTATTATTATTGTTTTATTATTATTATTATTATTATTATTATTATTATTATTATATTATTATTATTATTATTATTATTATTATTATTATTATTATTATTATTATTATTATTATTATATTATTATTATTATTATTATTATTATTATTATTATTATTATTATTATTATTATTATTATTATTATTATATTATTATTATTATTATTATTATTATTATTATTATTATTATTGTTGTAGCTGTTGTTGTTCTTACATAAGTTAACGTATGACTATGATACACATCCAACAACTGACTTGCGACAGGTGTTCTGGGAGAATGGGTCCAGAACACCTGTCGGACTACCAGCTGTCTGGTTCTCATTATCCTTAGTGAATGAAACTATCTGGAATATTGTTGTCAGGTAGTGTCTCTCTCTCTCTCTCTCTCTCTCTCTCTCTCTCTCTCTCTCTCTGATATTCAGGTAGAATGTCACTGTCTTGACCCTAACTTTCAGTCATCTTATTGACTATAGACTAACACTCCCAGCTGAGTCTCACACTGCCGTTGTTGCCCACCCGTCATCTATATCCTATAACATCCGACATGAGACTTTGTGTCTGTCTGTCTGTCTGTCTGTCTGTCTGAAGCAGATGTAATATGTCTCTACTACAGGCAGATATTATAACTATACCTTAGGTGTTGATTAACTCAAAGAGAAGTGTATATTAGTAGTAAGACAATCAGTTAACATTGACTTACTGATAGCCCTGGAGGCGTCTAACATTCACACCAACAAATAATTCCGCCATCATTCTTGTAGGTATCTATGTGTTCTCTTAACTCTATATATGTTGTATGATATAAAACACAGCAGCATTATTTATAGGCAGTGACCCCCAGCCGTGCACAGTGAGGGGCCACGAATATAAGACTGTGATAAAGTAGTTACTGTGTCAAACTTACCTAACATATTATATTAAAACAACTAACAAAACCTGTCCTAAGTTAAGTGAGATAAAAGTATAAATTCTTACCCCCTCTCGTTAAGTTTATACGCGTGGTCCTTATTATGTCTCGAGCTTGGAGTCAATGCCTTCTTTATCAATGTACTTGTTGTTCATTCTATTACTTCTATAGAATTTAATTTATGTTTAGCTATTGGATTTGTAAGATTTACCTCTGTCTCCGCTTGACAAAGAAGAAACCCCGGACATAAGCATTGGGAAAACGTTTGTTCACTACGAGAAACAAATCCACATTAAAATTTCATGTGAATTGGCCCGCGAGGCTTTGTGATCTCCTCTTTACCATCTTCCTTTTACTTTTCCTTTGTGGACACGATCTCCCAGACAATTTCGCTGGTGGTTTGTAACGATAGATTCAGGAATAATTTAGATATATGCTTCAAGAACAAATACGGTGATGAAGGTGAAGTGGCAACTCAAATCAGCTGGTGTGTCCTGGGGCATGGTAGGAGGGAACCTTATTTATGCCCACAGTAATGGCGGTAAATGACCAGGTTGTGCGCATGCGTGATGATGAGCTTCAGGGGTGCCTACTGGTACCATGTATACCTAAGTTGGAGGGTCCGAGTGAGTGTTAGTGTGTTTGTGTTAATTCTTAAATGTTGGTGTGGGTGTGTGTGAGTGTGTGTGTGTGTATATATGTAAGTACTTTTATGTGTAAGTCCATGTACGCATGCTTGTTTTCGTGAGGGTTTGGATTAGAGCTGCCACTTCTACAGTATATTAAGTCAGCCATTGTGATAATTTATTTTATTTATTTATGGCTGTTTATTATTGTATTTTTTTATTGTTTTATTATAATTTTTATTTATTATTATTATTATTATTATTATTATTATTATTATTATTATTATTATTATTATTATTATTATTATTATTATTATTATTATTATTATTATTATTATTATTATTATTATTACCCCCCAGGCCCCGATGTGGGTTAGTGACCTGTGCCCTGGTGGGCTAATACCCATTAAAAAAATAAAAATAAATAAATAAATAAAGTCCGGTGTTCACTTGTCCGCTAAGGCTTCAATATATAATCCTTTTGTCTCATAAAAAATGAACATTTATATCCGGATTACCTGACGATAATACATCGCAGGTTATTTCACCAAATGATGAGACGGACACCCTGGCACTAACCTAACCTAACTTAGCTTAACCTAACCTAACCTAACTTAACCTAACCTAACATCCCGAGTAGCGTTGAGGTGTTTAATCATCAGGCGAAATAAACTATGGTTCTAAAAATCTTCACGTGATCTCTGCCCCCCCCGCCTGATTTTCCGTAAGAAGTTGTCACGCGATAATTCATCACCTTATTTTCCTCCTGGATTCCTAAGGGCAGCACCACGTCTTTTAATCTCCTTATTCCTTATTTTAGGATATATATATATTTTTTTCATTTAGCTGTGCCAAAACGGTGTCTCTATGTGTAAGAGTCAAGACCCCTCTGTTCACATCCTCTCCAAAACCAACTGTTCTCATTCCTGTGTACAGCGTCTGCTCCCACGATAGCATTTATAGACAGACAGACAGACAGACAGACAGACAGAGAAGACAGACAGACAGACACATTTTTCACACTCATGTCTTCGTTTGTGTGTACTAGTCATAACAGCTCAACACTATCGTCTATGTCTTTGTTAGTTAATCACACTGTCTGGCCTCCAGGGCTCGTAGACAAGGATGGACTCTGCTCCCTACTAACACCTGTTCCTCCCTTCATTCCCTCCCTCCCTCCCTTCCTCCCTTCCTCTTCCAGTAGTTCTCCAATTCTTCCATACTCTCTCTCTCTCTCTCTCTCTCTCTCTCTCTCTCTCTCTCTCTCTCTCTTCAGGTCTGATCCTCTCTCTCTCTCCATTACCTTTCTCCTACAACTGGCAGTACTTTTCCACCTTTTCATTTTTACTTTATCTCACTCGCTCCTCTTCCTTTTAAGAAGTATATCTCCTTCTTCCTCCCCACCGACCATTGCCCCTCTCTCCTTCCCCTTGCCTAACCACCCTTCCTTCGTCCCTCCTTCTATAATCACCCATTACCCCCTTTTTTCCTTCAAGTATCATCTTCCCTCTTTTCTTTCTCCCACCATGACCTCTCACTCCCTTCTTCCACCATCATTCCTCCCCCCCCTCCCCCTTTTACCATTACCCTTCTCTCTATCATCTTCCCACTCGCTTTTCCCTTTTGCTTCATGTTTCATTAATCCACTCACCATCACTCTTTCCCTCCCTCCATCCTTCATCCTTCCACCTCCCACCCTCCTATTCCTATAAGATCTCTCATAGATTACCACACACCAGTCCTGTTCCTTCGTGACAGGAAAGACATTGACATACTTGATAAAGAAAGCATGGGAAATAAAGCCTTTAGAATTATTTCAGGCTAATCCATGGGCACTAAAACACTTAATAATGAATATAGAACCAGGATTACTCAGTGTCAAAGATAGAGTAATTGAAGTCAACCTCATGATAGCCCTGAGGCTCTTGCGTGGTGATCCTGGTAACATTGTGTCCGTTAAACGTACTATAAAATATTTGGGTCATGGAAATAGTGAATTTAAATAGATCCAAACTACAGCTACACATATAAAGGTGTTTGGAATAGGATACATGTACAAAACAAAGCTAAAAGTACTTTCTATCACCCTGGCAGACTACTCCCTTCGACATCACAACAATCATCCACCCGCCCAACGAGGGACTTCACACATTTCTTACCTCCAATAAACCGCCAAAGTGAGAGCTCATGATCACATACATGAATTATAGAATGAAAATAACATCACCCAGATCATCTACACTGATAGTTCTTTTAACACTGTATGTGGAAGGGCTGGTAATGCCGCTATTGTGAACCAACCAAATGGTAATGCAAAAGACAGAAGAGTTAGAATCAATAACTGGACATCCACTTCAAACTGAACTATATTCTATGCATCCCTGAGTCTTATTAAAGTCACAACCACAGACAGTCTCAACACCACTTAATCTTTATCCTCACTACTTGTTTTTAACACCATCAACTGTGGATCCCTTCTCAATAGGCATCAGTCAACATGATAGCGTACAGTCTAGGAACAGAACCTTAAAAGCCGTAATCAGAAAAGAGCTTGTTGATGAAATTAAGCCAGTAGACGAGTGCAAACAGTCACTAGTCAATCCATTGTTTACCATGATGAGATGTATCAAGTAAAACATGTATATGTAGCAAGTAACAAGATCACTAGATTCCAAGATGTTGTAACCGCTAGGATAAAGTTAGGCTGGCAGTATATCCGTCAGGTAGATGTGAACCAAGGGAAATGTAAAGTGTGCGGCCAGACATATGGTCACACACTCCAACACTACGTATTTAGACTGTTAGAAAATAAACTCTTAGGAACAGGTCCAAACATACTGTGTGTTAAATGTCACAGCACTTCAGAAAAAAAACAATGTGGCCTAAACACTCTGTAACCACAGTATCCTCACAAAAGGTTTTTTTTTTTAAACACCTTTTATGGCCTCTACTCTGTAATTTATTTTGCGCTACCGCTCACAGGATGAGTTTGGGGTGATCAATAAACTAGCTCCTAGTCGTGGCAGAATCCAAAAATGCAATTTATCTCAGTATTCCTCCCTATGTTTCTCCTCCCTCCCTCCTCCCTCCTCCCCCCTCCTCCCTCCCCTCCCTTTCTTACCTAACACTTTATTTTCCCATCCATAAACACCCTTAAATTCCTCCACCTTACAGAACCTCTCACCCCCACCCGTATTTTGCTGTACCCCTCCATCAACATTCCTCCCATTAGTATTCCTCCCCATCCATTTCTTCTCATCAGAAATATTCTCTCCTCATCCTCCCACTATCACCTTTCCTCTTTCTCCTCACCTAACGTAACTCCCTCCCTCACCCCTTCCTCACCCTCCCCTCACCCTTCCACTGACACATCCCTCCTCACCCTCCCACTAAGAACTCCCTCCCTCACCCTCCCACTAATACATCTCCCTCCCTCACCCTCCCACTAACACATCTCTCCCTCCATCACCCTCCCACCCCACATGTCCCTCCCTCCACCCCCTCCCACTAAGACAACTCCCTCCCTCACCCTCCCACTAACATTCCCCTCACCCCCCATGTCCCTCCCCTCCCTCCCACTGACATCCTCCTCACCCTCCCACTCACACTCCCTCACCACTAACTCCTCCTCACCCCACCTCCCACCTCCCAATACATCTCCTCCTTCACCCTCCCACTCACTCCCCTCCCCTCACCTCCCCCACTCCACATCTCCCTCCTCACCCTCCCACCTAACACATCTCCTCCCTCACCTCCCACTAAGACAACTCCCTCCTCACCCCACCACCTAACCATTTCCCTCCTCACCCTCCCACTAACATCTCCCTCCTCACTCCCCCCTCCCTCACCCTCCCCCCCTAACACACCTCCCTCCCCACCCTCCCACCCTCAATACATCTCCCTCCCTCACCTCCCACTAACACATTTCCCTCCCTCACCCTCCCATCTCCTCCTCCTCCCTCCCCTAACATCCTCCCTCACCCCTCCCACTCAACTCCCTCCCCTCACCCTCCCCCTCCCTCACCTACTAGACAACTCCCTCCCTCACCTCCCACTAACACATCTCCTCCTCACCCTCCCACTAGACAACTCCCTCCCTCACCCTCCCCACTAACACATCTCCCTCCCTCACCCTCCCACTAACACATCTCCCTCCCTCACCCCTCCCACCTAATACATCTCCCTCCCTCACCCCTCCCTACAACTCACATTTCCTCCCTCCCCTCACTAATACATCTCCTCCCTCACCCTCCCACTAACACATCTCCCCCCCTCCCTCCCTAACACATCTCCCTCCCTCACCTCCCACATCTCCCTCCCCTCCCTAGACAACTCCCTCCCTCACCCCTACCACTAACATTTCCCTCCTCACCCTCCCACTAACACATCTCCCGTCCCTCACCCTCCCACTAACACATCTCCCTCCCCTCCCACTCAACTCCCTCCCTCCCACCCTCCCACTAATACATCTCCCCTCACTCACCCTCCCCTTACATTTCCTCCCTCACCCTCCCTAATACATCTCCCTCCCTCCTCCCACTAATACAGACAACTCCCTCCCTCACCCCCCACTAACACATTTCCTCCTCACCCTCCCACTAAGACTCCCTCCCTCACCTCCCACTAACACATCTCCCTCCCTCACCTCCACCTAACAACTCCCTCCCCACCCTCCCACTAACACATCTCCCTCCTCACCCTCCCACTAACACAACTCCCTCCCTCACCCTCCCACTAACACATCTCCCTCCCTCACCCTCCCACTACACCTCCCTCCCTCACTCCCCACTTCATCTCCTCCCCTCACCCTCCCCTCCCTCAACTGTCATGTCTCCTCACCCTCCCACTAAGACAACTCCCCCCCCTCACGCCTCCCCTAAGAACATCTCCTCCCTCACCCCCCACTAATACATCTCCCTCCCTCCCCTCCACTAATACATCTCCCCTCCCTCACCCTCTCCCACCCTCCCACTCCCTCCTCCCTCCCTCCCCACTAACACCTCCCTCCTCACCCCTCCCTCCTCCAATCATGTCCATCCTCACCCCCCACTAAACAACTCCCTCCCTCACCTTCCCACTAAGACAACTCCCTCCCTCACGCCCCACTAAGACAACTCCTCCTCACCCTCCCACTAGCATCTCCCTCCTCACCCTCCCACTAATACATCTCCTCCCTCACCCCTCCCACTTCCACTCCTCTCCTCCCTCACCCTCCCACTAATACATCTCCCTCCCTCACCTCTCCCCTCCCACTAAGACAACTCCCTCCCTCACCCTCCCACTAATACATCTCCCTCCCTCACCCTCCCCCTAAGACAACTCCCTCCCTCACCCTCCAACTCGTTGGTATCATTACACTTGCAAATTCAGATATTCCCAAACGTTAAGATTTTGGCAAAGTTATTTTTTACGATGAATGAGAACCATTTCTAATTACAGTCCTGTATCGTAACTGTAGTGTCATAACAAGAAATACATAGAAACTAAAGGATTTAGTATACAAGAACATCATTATCTATCATGCATGGAGAATATTATAAGGAGTATCGTAAATCTATCCTGTGTAATATAAACAGTAATTAAGAGGATTGGAGAGTCACAATCATTGTCCCAAGGGCCTGGGGTCCCCGCGTGCTGGACAAGTTAAATTTGGTAGTCAGAATCGAGACACCTGTGCATACTAAACGCACCCGAGAGAGTCTATAATGATTCAAATCCAATAACATACGATAGTTTATTTAAGAATTGTTCCTCACTCAGCGTTAATATCAATCATCAGCGATATTCAATTCAGTCTTATCACTTAATACAAACAGTTAAACTACTTAGTGTAATAGGACATACAGAAGTTTTACCCTCTTATTGGATGTGATCATCATGCAACATCCACGAGGCGACGCATAAGTGGAAAGTCGTGTATTAGTGGTTAATAAGAGGAAGTACTGAGAAACAAAGCTAAATAATAGAACTAATCTAAATCTAAATGTTTCCTTATTATGTGTGTGTGAAAACTGTCAACCAGAAGGATGATAAACAGTGAGAAATATGTGTCTAATAAACCCAGTCAGGATTTCTTTCAGTACATATGAGATATTTAATGATTTAGATATAATACATATTCACCTGATTTAGCAATGTCTCCCGTGCAAAATTTTCAGATAGAAATATTAAGAAGAGAAAACATATTGAGTTGAAGAGCAATTATATTAATCTCTTTTGTAGAGTGAATGTTTGGTTTAAGTATAAAGCAATTATATTAATCTCTTTTGTAGAGTGAATGTTAGGTTTAAGTATAGAGCAATTATATTAATCTCTTTTGTAGAGTGAATGTTTGGTTTAAGTATAAAGCAATTATATTAATCTCTTTTGTAGAGTGAATGTTAGGTTTAAGTATAGAGCAATTATATTAATCTCTTTTGTAGAGTGAATGTTTGGTTTAAGTATAGAGCAATTATATTAATCTCTTTTGTAGAGTGAATGTTAGGTTTAAGTATAAAGCAATTATATTAATCTCTTTTGTAGAGTGAATGTTAGGTTTAAGTATAAAGCAATTATATTAATCTCTTTTGTAGAGTGAATGTTAGGTTTAAGTATAGAGCAATTATATTAATCTCTTTTGTAGAGTGAATGTTTGGTTTAAGTATAGAGCAATTATATTAATCTCTTTTGTAGAGTGAATGTTTGGTTTAAGTATAGAGCAATTATATTAATCTCTTTTGTAGAGTGAATGTTTGGTTTAAGTATAGAGCAATTATATTAATCTCTTTTGTAGAGTGAATGTTTGGTTTAAGTATAGAGCAATTATATTAATCTCTTTTGTAGAGTGAATGTTAGGTTAAGTTAGGATAAGTTATAGAGCAATAATATAAAAATTATTTGTGGAATTAGTATTTTCGGAATGTCTATGAAAGTCTGAAGTACAAATAGTGAGTGTTGGGACGTCACCATCACCCACCAGTCTACAACCTCACATAACCCACCAGTCTATACCCTCACATAACCCACCAGTCTATAACCTCACATAACCCACCAGTCTATAACCTCACATAACCCACCAGTCTATAACCTCACATAACCCACCAGTCTATAGCCTCACATAACCCACCAGTCTATAGCCTCACATAACCCACCAGTCTATAGCCTCACATAACCCACCAGTCTATAGCCTCACATAACCCCACCAGTCTATAACCTCCACATAACCCACCAGTCTATAACCTCTACTTAACCCACCAGTCTATAACCCCCCTCACTTAACCCCACCAGTCCTCTTCCTCACATAACCCACCAGTCTATAACCTCCACGCCAACCCATCAGTCTATAACACTCCCTTAACCCACCAGTCCTGTAACCTCCACATAACCCACCAGTCTATAACCTCCCATAACCCACCAGTCTCAGCAACCTCACATAACCCACCAGTCTATAACCTCACATAACCCACCAGTCTATAACCTCACATAACCCACCAGTCTGTAACCTCACATAACCCACCAGTCTATAACCTCACATAACCCACCAGTCTATAACCTCACATAACCCACCAGTCTATACCCTCACATAACCCACCAGTCTATAACCTCACATAACCCACCAGTCTGTAACCTCACATAACCCACCAGTCTGTAACCTCAAGTCTATAACCTCACATAACCCACCAGTCTATAACCTCACATAACCCACCAGTCCACTCTAACTCACATAACCACCAGTTCCGTAACCCCACAGGTCGTCTTCCACTCCTTATTTTTTTTTATTAAGCACTCCCCAACATCCTGTGGAAGGCAGAAGCGCAGTTAAGGTTTACAGCGTCCAACAGGAAGCATGCTGTCATGCTTGCCTTATGTCTCATGAGTTAGGCGTAGAAGCCAAAGAGTCAAGGGTGTAGAAGCCTGAAGGGTCGGGCGAAGCCTGTCAAGCTGTTTTTTATGCTATTGGAAAGCTCCAACAACTTTCCCTGAATACGAATTCGCAACTTTCGATTTTACAACAGGTACCTACTTTACTGCTAGGGTGAACAGGGACTAATGGGGGCTAGGAAGTAAGTCCAAACAACTTTTCCACCGGCCCGGGAATCGAACCCGCAAGACATCTCGCTTACGAGGCAAGAGCGGTACCCCATCTACCACCGGCGCTCCCCACTCTGCTACTAACCTTCTAAAATGGATCTTAATTTCCCTTTATTTTTGTTATCTGTTTCCTATAGGTCAAGCAGTCACTCAACAGTACTAGATATATAGGCCTCGCCCTAAATAGCCTACTTAGTGATAAATAAACTGCCATGGCAAATATATTGACATGTATTTCAGTTTTTGTTCAGGAAGAGGGACAGCAACCTTAAGTGGTACCTCTTCTCTCTTATCACATCAGAACTTAAAATACGAAACTCCTTGGCTGGTGTTTAACGAGATGTAATTGAGTGGTTAAGTGGGGACTGTACACGGGGTCCTTGTGTTTAGGAGGGGTTTTTCACAAGATACAGAGAGAGAGAGATGAGGCTGAAAAAATATAAAAAAAATTAATGGAAAAATACAGGCTAAAATAAAATCCTCAAAGATACAGAGCATAACAACCACACGAACAGGGAGAGAAAGAGAGAGTATTAAATCAGATCTGTTTACTAATTTAATATATATATATATATATATATATATATTTATAAATAGATGAGAGAGGCTTAAATATAGACCTAAAACATGTCTACCACCTTCTCTTAAGCTCCTCTACGGTTGTGTTGGGTGGGGATTAGTGGATGTCATCATTATGACCTGACTCATGCTTTTAGGTCACCCTGTATATTTAAGCTCTCTGTCCATGTAATCTAGTTGCTCTCGAAGATGTCTCTAAAGACGAAAGCTAAGGTAATTCGTTGTTTCCATTTTCCTGTGATTTTATCAAGATTTATCTTTATCCACGTTTTCATTGTGGATTTACATGATATATATATATATATATATATATATATATATATATATATATATATATATATATATATATATATTATATATTATATATTAAATTACTCATGTCAGGTTAATTAAATGCGTCAAATGTAGTCAACTTATCAGATGAATGTGACAGTGATGAAGGGAAATGCCAGACATAGTCCACTGTTCTAAGACTTGACCACCTCGTTTGGTTGTTTTAAGGATATATTAGTTAAGTTTGTGGGTACAAATGATAATAAATCGTAGTTAAGGATAATTTAATTTCATTGTCAAAACCAAACACGCCAACAGGGGATAGCTTCTCGAGATTAAGTAATTTATAAACAACAACAGATCTCGCCTGGTTGACACTGATGAAGACGAAACAGTAATTGAGATATAACGACGAGACGCATTAAAGAAACCTTATCTAACAGCCATCTCTCCCAGTAACAGTCCTCATCCCAGTACCAGTCCTCATCCCAGTACCAGCCATCCTCCCCAGTAACAGTCCTCATCCCAGTACCAGTCCTCATCCCAGTACCAGCCATCTCCTCCCCAGTAACAGTCCATCCCATCCCATCCTCCCAGTACCTCATCCCAGCACCAGCCATCCTCCCAGCACCAGTCCCCGCATCCCAGTACCAGCCATCCCCCACATCACCCAGTGCACCAGTCCCTCATCCCACCAGCCATCTCCTCCCAGTACCAGTCCTCATCCCAGTACCAGCCATCTCCCTCCCAGTACCAGTCCTCATCCCAGCACCATCATCCCATTACCAGTCCCCTCACATCCCAGCACCAGTCCCCATCCCATTACCTCCCTCCCCCTCATCCCAGCACCAGTCCCCATCCCACACCAGTCCCTCATCCCATCCCAGCACCAGTACCATCATCCCCCAGTATCCCATTACCAGTCCCCATCCCCCAGCACCAGTCCTCATCCCATTGGCCAGTCCTCATCCCAGTACCAGCAGTCCCCCAGTCCCTCATCCCTCAGTCCTCATCCCACAGTCCCCATCCCAGTACCAGCCATCCCCCCCTCCCAGTAACAGCGTCCTCATCCCATTACCAGTCCCTCATCCCAGTACCAGCCATCCCCACATCACCCACAGTACCAGTCCTCATCCCATTACCAGTCCTCATCCCAGTACCAGCCATCTCCCTCCCATTACCAGTCCTCATCCCAGTACCAGCCATCTCCTCCCAGTACCAGTCCTCATCCCAGTACCAGCCATCCCCCTCCCAGTACCAGTCCTCATCTCAGTACCAGCCATCCCCACATCACCCAGTACCAGTCGTCCCCCACTCTGCTTCCTACCCTCAGCCACTGTGTCTCTCCTAACCCTTCACCTCTACCACAACTCTCTCATACATTACCCCCACCCACCCCTTCACCCCCCTCTGTTTCTCCCTTCAGGCCATAACGTGGTACGTCAACTTAATTGGTCATTTCAGGTAGCAGTTGTGAACCAAACCTTCATAGCGTCCACAAGTGCTAACTGTTGTCAACAAGATTTGCATAAAAGGAGAATTAACTTACACGCTAAGACCTGGGATTCGATTCTTATAAACTCACAAACCTTGACAAAAGACTATGAAGGCGCGCGGGTATGTAGACAGTCATAACTCAGTGAGACAACAGATCTAATGGATGCTATGTTTTGCAATATGTAACACAAGAGGGAGGGTGACCGCCCAGCCAGGACACTGCAACAGATCAACAGCTGCCTGAGGCTGTTGCATACATTATTGTGCAATTAGTTAACAATTTAGAGTGGGAGGCACGCTGAGGCTGCATCACGTCTTCATCATCCACGGGTGAACCTCCGTCAGTGTCAGGGTCAAAGAAGCCAAGCTTGTGTGGTGCTCTCTGAACCACCACACTACTACACTACCACACTACCTAGTATGTTGCTCCTCTACCACTACCACACCCAGTCGTATGTTGCTCCTCTACCACTACCGCACCCAGTAGTATGTTGCTCCTCTACCACTACCACACCCAGTAGTATGTTGCTCCTCTACCACTACCACACCCAGTAGTATGTTGCTCCTCTACCACTACCACACCCAGTAGTATGTTGCTCCTCTACCACTACCACACCCAGTCATACACCGTGAGGATTAAGGAGATACAGTAAAGCTATTGGAACGAGTGAGGATTTTGGGACATGTCAGTTGGTGGTGTGGGTTGTGGGTTGGTGGTGTGGGTGGGTGGTGTGGACTAGCGATATGGGTAAGTGGTGTGGGTTGGTGGTGTAGGTGAGTAGTGTGGGACGTAGGTTGGTAGTGTGGGTTGGTGGAGTGAGTTGATGGTGTGGGTTGTGGGTTGGTAGTGTGGGTTGGTGGAGTGAGTTGATGGTGTGGGTTGTGGTTTGGTGGTGTGGGTTGGTAGTGTGGGTTGTGAGTTGGTGGATAAGGAATAGCTCCTATTTCTATCAACCAGTGTGTGTCGGGGTCAGTGTCGCCTATAGTTACAAAACCGATGGAGACGAGACGAGACCTCCTGACTAATCTCGACCATGATGACGGGTTTGAAGACGGTAGCTCACGGCGTTTCATTGGTCAAGTCTCTGCCGTCCACACTGATTCTTTCAACTCGTTTTCGTAACTTTAAACTGTTTATGATCATTTCTTCAAGTGATTATTTTGGAAATCGTGACTCAATCTTGGCTTCAACTTTCTCTAGGAACTGATTAGCTTTTGGTTCACGATCTAAGAACAGAAATCCTGTATACTAATTACCACGACTTTTTTTGTTCATTTTAACTGTAACGATATTAATTTATACTACCATTGTATATTCTTTGTATCTAATTAACTGAGGATATTATGAAGCGTTGATCGACACCTGGCGTGGTACATGTCGACAAGAGCTGAGAGGTTGTGTCAACAGATGACGTGAGAACACTGACTCATACAGTATGAATGATTTCGTTTATCATTGTCACTGTATGAAGTAGAAATCCTTCATCTCACGTTAATGACTTGACTGTTTGCCAATTGACAGTGCAAGACTATATTCTGAACAACTGGTTCCATCAATGGTTGTAAATGGTACAAGTAAAAGGTTATACTGAAATAACTAAAGAGGGGCTTAATTTTATAATGTTATCAGAAGGATTTTGTCCAGCAACCTGACCTCCCTCAACCACTGTCTTCCTCTTCCCTTCACCAATCCATTCCCTACCCATAAGACACCAGCTGTTAGCACGTCCATGGCTGTATATATCGCGACAGATGACAATCAACATACACCTCATGACAGCTCCGACGGACAGGTATATAAGCCAACGCTCAATATTTTTCACAACAAAGATTTTCGCTGTGTCACACGATGAGAGACACTTTCACAAGGTAGGTAAAGAGCCTTGAATAATCTTATTACGAAAATGATAACAAGCTAAACGGAACCTCACGGTGCTGACGCCGACGGCCTTGCACAGTCACACTGATCTATAGCGCGATGACTGACGTGCATGGTCGTGTCAAACACAGTATAATATAGGGAAAGTACAACACGTGCAATATCACTATGCAAGAAAGAAAATTTTGCAATGGCATTCCCACAAGGCAGTGTTCCTGCACCAGTAAGGAGTGTTTGTTGTTTAATGTCAGCGGTGTGCAGACCAAATTGAATCATCTGTACAATATCTAATTTGTATAACGTAAGTAAGTGCTCTTTGACTCTTGTACAAGGGTTCTACAAGACACAACATAACTTCTGTCCACTTATATTTGTAGAAAATTTTGACTGGCCATTAACGATCACGTACGAACGTTTAATGTCGCGTTAATGCAAAAAGATCATCAGTAGTTGACATTATTATTTTATTGAATGTATAATCAATGAAGAACGTGTAATATTTGTATTAAGTAATAAACAAATAAACGTTTCAGTAAGTTTATGTATGTAGGTTTATTTTTACAAGATTTGAAACCATTTTGGGTGTTTACAAATGAAAAATTCGCAAACATTTTTACTAATGATGTATTAATAACATAAATGTACTATATCAATATACTTTAATTTATATAGTAATAAAAAAATTAAGAAGATTGGCCATCTGAGATCTATAGGTGATTGTTACTAAATTAAAGGCACATTTGGCGACCACTTTAATTTTGCAATATAGAGCTGGGTCCCCCAAAGATGATTCTGGTTTAATTTATGTTGGTGTCTTATGGGACTCTTATGAACAACTTTACACCAGAATTTGCTTGTTATAAAAACGCTAATAAATTTATTCATTCTTTCTGGCCTAGAGATATACTGGAATAATTCTTAGTTATATCAAGAGGCTAGAACATAGTTATATCAAGAGGCCAGATAGTTATATCAAGAGGCCAGATAGTTGTATCAAGAGGCCAGATAGTTATATCAAGAGGCCAGAACATAGTTATATCAAGAGGCCAGAACATAGTTATATCAAGAGGCCAGAACATAGCTATATCAAGAGGCCAGAACATAGTTATATCAAGAGGCCAGAACATAGTTATACCAAGAGGCCAACACTCGTAATACAAATCAATTTCAAGCTTCTGTTGGAAATGGCGTAGAGAAGGAGGTGGTGTCACGGGACTGTTGAGGTGTAGAAAGTGTATAAAGGATGACATGGTCACTTCAGATAGGCCTAATTAATCAATTTTACAGTCCAGTGACAAGTAGATGTGTCCACCATGACAGTGCACTTCCAAACTGGACCTTATTAAGACTAACTCCAGATTGACACACGTGCTAAGGGGTTTGTAGAGACATTCTTGTTCGTATGTAGATGAATCACTGCTGCTGTTACTGGACCTGTATCTATACCTAAGTCGGTTTTGGTACTTACAATATTATTCTGAAGACAAACTCTATGATCGTGATTCTGTATTGTAGAGAATATCAGTCGTATCAAGTGTTTAATTACAACCAAAGTGCGACTAAGTATGCCCACATTAACAGCTTGTTCCCTGTGAAGGTGTACACTTGAAGTTATAAGCTGTCGATGTATGAAGATATGAGTGAGCACTTTGGTGAGAATAGTGAAGAATGGGGGAGGTGAATGATGATACAGTCTGATTAAATGTTACAGCCCCTACAGCACAGTGGGTTGGGATAACACGTGTTGCTACCAGAGCTGAGGGATGGCGGGATGATATACTGGAGTTCACTGGATCAATGTTAATGGAAATATCAAAAGAGATGAGAAAATGAAGAGACAGATCCTCTCATACTAATGGGGTGATGGAGGAGGTGAGGGACTGTGATGAACCACTAAATGGGATAATAGTTAAACACAACAACAACAAAACGGAAGTTAATTATGGGCGAGACTGAAAATCAATATCTATTAAGTTTTTGCAACTTAAAAATTATGGTGATTCCAAGAAATGTTATTAACTATTAAGACCAAGGATACTATTATAGTGGCTGGTACAGTAGTGTTGATGACTGAAAGTTATTGTAGGGAATGATCTTGTTTGCGAGACAGTAACAATGGCGAAGTCGCCTTAAATATAACTAAGGTGCGTGTCCCCCACTTACCTGTAGACTCGGTTAACGGAAATAAAGTCACAGAAAAAAGTCACAATTATGGGTAAGAAAATCACAGGAAAGAAAGTCACATCTTATTTAATTATCATAAACAATTAAAATAATAAAACAAAAGGATTTAAGACCATTATTAATACACGCACACTGTATGGGAAAAATCATATTTTATTTAATATCTTAAACAAAGTTAGGTTATGAAATGAAAAATGTGTTAAAATCAGTCATTTATTGACAGTACGTGAGTTCGGTTAGGTTAGGTTTTGTGACGTTTTTTTCCTGAGATCATAGACTCTTGGTCTGCGTTCAGTGTAGCTATGGTATTTAAGCGATAATTCGGAGGCTTTGGAGGCCTGACTGAGCGTCGGAAATAGAGTGGTAGAAGAACATTTTGTGTGGATTAATATTATTTGCAAAAAATGAGTTCTGCTGGAAAAAAAAGGAGGATTATTAAAGTGAAGAGAGAGCTGAACCTTGATGTATTCCGGCAGTGAAGAGAAAGTGGACTGAATGTAAATCACCCAGAACTGGACTTATGTGGCGGGTTGGAGAAAAAGGAGACGAAAGATATCAGGGAGTCAGGAAGACCCATACCTTATCGGAGACTATACACACATCAAGGGGCAACCATGTAGATTAACTGAGGCTGTCAAGAGTTGAGTTAGGATTATGATATACTGTAGGAGAGCGAACAATTCTATACAGTGAAACGACTGGAACGGAAACCATACTGAGTGTTAGAAGGTAGGTCGCCTTCCTCCTGCTAGCTTGTTTATGGCAGATCCCATATCACTGGAGACCATTGAGGTGAGAGCTATGAGTGGATAGTTGGAGGGAGTTTTGGCATTAGGTAATGGCGGAGATGAGTGAACACTATAATAGCAGTGCAATTAGTCGTAGATTTGAAAGTCCAGTTGAGGACAGTACTGATACAACTCGCTGTATAGTCGCCCTTTTATAGGTACAGTACACTTAGAGGCAGAGTGATCGGCACTACACCCAATCGACTTTGTTTCCCCAATTATAAATTTAGTACCCAATGACAGATGGGTGAACTTGCGTTGCGTGGAACGTAAACCATTGCGATGAGTGACATAATTATCGACTTGGCTACCGCGCCCCTGTAGCGGGAGTAAGAAAACTTAAAGACAAGATCGAGGTAATTATTATATATGTATATGTATATATATATATATATATATATATATATATATATATATATATATATATATATATATATATATATATATATATATATATATTTCATGTAAATCCACAATGAAAACGTGGATAAGATAAATCTTGATAAAATCACACGGGAAAATGGAAACAACGGAGTACCTTAGCTTTCGTCTTTATTCAAGACATCTTCAGAGGCAACTGAAGATGTCTTGAATAAAGACGAAAGCTAAGGTACTGTTGTTTCCATTTTCCAAGATATATATATATATATATATATATATATATATATATATATATATATATATATATATATATATATATATATATATATATATATATATATATATATATATATTTTTTTTTTTTTTTTTTTTTTTTTTTTTTTAGTGTTGGGATATCACCAGGTCCTGGGCCTTAGCTTGGGTTCAGGTAGGCGAGAGTTCTTGCATTTGGCCCAGTGTAAGATCACTAAAAGGGCATAAGATTTAGATGATCCTATAGGATATGAAGAATCTGGTCCTGGTTGGGGTGTTGTTACTAGGATCAAGGGTTAAATTTTGCGCAAACATGAAATCAAGAAGAATATATTTATCTTGGTCTAAGGTGGTTGCTATAAGACAGGTATGGCTGAGGGGGATTTAGATGGGTTTGGAAAGTTATAAAGTTCTGATCAGTGACTATATCGATTGGTCACTTGTGAACTGAGACTAAAGCAAGTGTGTTTTGGATTGCAAGAAACATTATTGTGCTTCGTTCTTATTAAGTTCAGCCCGGTGGCGGGCAGTGCGGTAAGAGTTTGGTTTGTGTTTGGTGATGTGGCCACTGGGTATAAGAGGCTTCTTTAACTTCAATTGTGCTTTAGCAGGAAATATTGAACCAAGGAGGAAATTCTGGATTATTTATAAGGGGTAAAGACTTATCACTAGGAGCGGATGGTTCAGGTTGAAGTTCTGAGTGGTAAGAGAGTAAACATCCCTTAAACCTTCACAATCTCTGTTGCAGCGCCAGACAGTGTGCGTAAGGGAGAGGAAGACGTGTGAGAGATTGACAGAATGCAAGACTTAGATATTACAAAACCAAGAACCCGAAAATATACTTTAAAATGACAATTTCTAAATGACAACTTTCTAATAACAATAATCATAACGTCCACCAACTCATATCATCTTGTTCCAGATATCTGCAGTCCTCATTTCGAGTCATATCAGGCAAGACCCACAGTTCAGGTAGGACGCACCAGAATGAGGTATAGGCTCAGATTAAACATATTAGGCTGAGGCACACTCTGGACAGAGTAGACTAAGGCCTACTCAGCAGGTTGAAGACAAGTAGTCCCTTCCATGCCTGAGGCACATTTTGTTTACCTGGTCTGGGACAGTGAGAATATAGATTAGCTGTTGTTGTTGACACTGGCGGTAGAGAAGTAGATTTTATATTATTACTGTGCAGTACCAACTAAAAACATTAGAATATTACATCGCTCTGGTAATACTGACTGTATATATATATATATATATATATATATATATATATATATATATATATATATATATATATATATATATATATATATATATATATACTGTATATACAGTATATACCAAGACAGGGAGACGAGAATAACCCTCTCGTGGCAGGTTTTCACTTAACTCACACTAAAAACAATTACAACAAATATTAGCCCTTCAGAAAGTGAATTTTAAACGACAGGTTTCTGAGCTGACCTTCAATTGTAAAATGTAAATTGACTCAAGGGTAAAAATGCAAATGGCAGGTTCGCCATTAAGCTGTGGTCTGGTGGTGGAGGGAGGTGCATGAGGTACGATGATCACTCGGTACAGTATAGTGTCTCCACAACTTACCAAAGATCTCTTAGAAGTATCCTAATTGGTTATAGTAAGCCGTTCATAGCTCTTATAGTTAGTTTATTATAAGGAAGCGGAGGTGCGTTATTACAACAGTTAAAGAGAACGTTTGGCAACAGCCCGCCACCGTCCATCAATGTTTGGCCAGGGTCTGTAAATAGGTATTTGTAATGACCTTATAATTAATTTCATCTTTAAGAGAATGAAATGGTGGCAGACTTATTTTGTTCTGTGTTTACTTAGGGGGAAGAAAAATAGTGTAGCGTGTCTCATTAGAAGCCGTTCACCTTACCCTCACAAATGTCTGTTCTTCTTACCAACGCTACGAAAGCAAAAAATTTAGGCCATTCATAGGTATCTGCCCAGAGTATTAGTAATAGTATACTGTGTTAAGTAACTCCTGTTAATAGTATAATGTGTTAACTCCTATTAATAGTATACTGTGTTAATCAACTCTTATTAATAGTATAGTGTGTTAACTCCTATTAATAGTATACTGTGTTAATCAACTCTTATTAATAGTATAGTGTGTTCACTCTTATTAATAGTATACTGTGTTAATCAACTCTTATTAATAGTATAGTGTGTTAACTCCTATGTTAATTAGCTCTTATTAATAGTATAGTGTGTTAACTCCTATTAATAGTATACTGTGTTAATCAACTCTTATTAATAGTATAGTGTGTTAACTCCTATGTTAATTAGCTCTTATTAATAGTATAGTGTGTTAACTCCTATTAATAGTATACTGTGTTAATCAACTCTTATTAATAGTATAGTGTGTTAACTCCTATTAATAGTATACTGTGTTAATAACTCTATTAATATATAGTGTAACTCCTATTAATAGTATATGTCTTAATCAACTCTGCCACAGTATAGTGTGTTAACTCCTATTAATAGTATACTGTGTTAATCAACTCTTATTAATAGTATAGTGTGTTAACTCTTATTAATAGTATAGTGTGTTAATCAACTCTTATTAATAGTATAGTGTGTTAACTCGTATTAATAGTATACTGTGTTAATCAACTCTTATTAATAGTATAGTGTGTTAACTCCTATTAATAGTATACTGTGTTAATGAAATCATATTAATAGTATAGTGTGTTAACTCCTATTAATAGTATACTGTGTTAATCAAATCGTATTAGTAGTATAGTGTGTTAACTCCTATTAATAGTATACTGTGTTAATCAACTCTTATTAATAGTATAGTGTGTTAACTCCTATTAATAGTATACTGTGTTAATCAAATCATATTAATTGTATAGTGTGTTAACTCCTATTAATAGTATACTGTGTTAATCAACTCTTATTAATAGTATAGTGTGTTAACTCTTATTAATAGTATACTGTGTTAATCAACTCTTATTAATAGTATAGTGTGTTAACTCTTATTAATAGTATACTGTGTTAATCAACTCTTATTAATAGTATAGTGTGTTAACTCCTATTAATAGTATACTGTGTTAATAAATCTTATTAATAGTATAGTGTGTTAACTCCTATTAATAGTATACTGTGTTAATCAACTCTTATTAATAGTATAGTGTGTTAACTCCTATTAATAGTATACTGTGTTAATGAAATCTTATTAATAGTATAGTGTGTTAACTCGTATTAATAGTATACTGTGTTAATCAACTCTTATTAATAGTATAGTGTTAACTCCTATTAATAGTATACTGTGTTAATGAAATCATATTAATAGTATAGTGTGTTAACTCCTATTAATAGTATACTGTGTTATCAAATTATTAGTAGTATAGTGTGTTAACTCCTATTAATAGTATACTGTGTTAATCAACTCTTATTAATAGTATAGTGTGTTAACTCCTATTAATAGTATACTGTGTTAATCAAATCATATTAATTGTATAGTGTGTTAACTCCTATTAATAGTATACTGTGTTAATCAACTCTTATTAATAGTATAGTGTGTTAACTCCTATTAATAGTGTACTGTGTTAATTTGCTCTTATTAATAGTATAGTGTGTTAACTCTTATTAATAGTATACTGTGTTAATCAAATCGTATTAGTAGGATAACAGCAAAGTAAGGATAAAACTAATAGGAACTACATATCAACTTAGTCTTTACACCGTAGTTGTTGTTTTTTAATCAAAATGGAAGTGTGTGTGTGTATGTGTGCGTTAGTAAAACGACATCAGTCTAATGAGGTTAAAAGACTATTGAAAGAAAACTTATTTATAATGAGTGTTTTAACATAACTGAGGGCCGGTGATTTACAGCGTTACGGAAAAGATAAAGACTCGCTGTCCAGATATTGTTTTCGTTCAAGAGGTTAATTATGGTAGACTAATGAAGGGCACAACCATCCCTTAGTGCAGGTAAAGGTGGCCAGGTGGGGTGGCCAGGGGATGGTGACCAAGTGAGAAGACCATGTGAGGGTGGGCAGGTGAGGATGGCCAGGTGAGGGTGGCCAGGGGATGGTGACCAAGTGAGAAGACCATGTGAGGGTGGGCAGGTGAGGATGGCCAGGTGAGGGTGGCCAGGGGATGGTGACCAAGTGAGAAGACCATGTGAGGGTGGGCAGGTGAGGATGGCCAGGTGAGGGTGGCTGATAAAGTTGGCCAGCTGAAGGTAACCCTGTAAGAAGGTCCTGGCGAAGGTGGCCAAATAAGTGTAACGCCATGAGGAAGGCCAGAAGAAGATGTATTGTATAGGCGACCAGATGAAGGTGGTTTAGTGAGGGTCGCCAGGCACGATGGCCGGGTGAAGATTACCTGGTGACGATGACCTGGTGAGGGTGGGCAGGTGAGGGTGTTGTTTTCATGATGGCCATATGTGGATAAAGGGGAGAACATGGCCTAGTAAGAGGACTAAGAGAATGGCCAAATGAAGTGTACCAGGCGAGTGTCCAGATAAAGAGAGCCAATTGAGAGTGGCCAAGTGAGGATGGCCAGATGAAGAGGTAGAGTTTAAAGTGGCCAGTTAAATGGCATTAGGCGAAAGGGGGCCAATTAAAGGCGTCCAGGTAAGGGTCTCTAGGGCCAGGTGACCTTAGGGTTGGGCCAATAACAAGCACATTAGCGCCAGTAAGACGATTACACGGGGAAGGTAATACACCCTGAGGCACCTTGCTTTATTGTGTGTGTGTGTGTGTGTGTGTGTGTGTGTGTGTGTGTGTGTGTGTGTGTGTGTGTAAAATAAACAAAACCAACTCAGAATCAGTGGTGACAGGAGAGAGTCATCCAGCACCACCCACCTGACCTGGACTCGTTCACTCGGAAAGTTTTTCGACCATCGTTAGTTAGCCGATGATCTCCCTAATTACCTAATTTATTCACAGTGTTTCCCTCTCTTCCTCTCCCTCATATCCTGGTATTAGCCTCACCTGCCAGGTAATAGTGACACTGACTGAGTAGCTGCCCATCGACTACGACGCTCTTAACTGATTATTAGGGTCCTCACGCCTCGAGGCGGAGGCCAAATATGTGGGAAAACTATTATGAATTAGAATTAGTTAATTTTGTGTTTGCCTGGAATAGATCCCGAAGAATCGCCTGCCCACGCAGCTAGGTTTGTGATTAAACTCCTTTTGTAAAAGTAATCAATCGGGTTGTCTCTGCCAGCCGTCTGCAGACCAGCATAGATATACTAGAGTGTCATTAATCAGGAGCTTTTTTGGAATAAACATGTCAAGCTCCTTAGTGAAGACCTCTACTATAGCGCGTTTTTTCCCCAGCTGAGAAGAGATGCCCCGTCCCCTTCTCAAGAGTTACAAATCAGTCCGATTTCGTCCTGTAGTAATGATGTATTTCTAAATGAGTTTATTCATAGTCGTTGGGATGACTGTTTCTGACGAGAAAAATATTTAACTAAATTCAATAAAGATACATACATTCATTATTTCAAACATGAGCACGTAGAAGTTCATCAGAAATCTTATACATGAATTAATTGTTAAACTCTGGTAGCAAATTTACGCTTTCGGAGGACGCATTTAATATATACTTAATTTTACCCACAATAAGGCACAATAAGACAAATTACGTATTAGTAATAATACATTATGCAAAAGCTATCATTTTAAAAGATCAAAATCACATTGAAATATTAGACTGCCTTCATCAGAGGCGGGAAATATGAGTTGCCTCACAATGACAATGAATTTTGGTGGGCAGCCAAAACGGCTGAGGCTCTGCAGAGGGCTTCCCTGTTGACCGACTCGAATGCCTTGGTTAGGACGATGAAGGCCATGAACAGGTAACGGCGCTGTTTCTGCAAATTTCTTGTATCTAGCGGGCAGCAAAGATCATGTCAGTGGTGCCACGTGATGGTCTAAAGCCACATTGAGATTCTGGGAGGAAGTTTACCTCCTCAGGAAGAAGTCTGTTTAGGAGGACTAGGGCGATAATCTTGCCAGCTACGGAAAGCAGCTAGATACCCTGGTAGTTGCCACAGTCTGAACAGTCTTCCTTGTTCTTATAGATATTGACGATGGAGGCGTCTTTAAGAGCTTTGGGATTTCCTTCATGTCCCATATATTCTCCAGGAGATAGTAGAGACAGCTGGTAAGCAGAGGTCCTCCTGTTTTATACACCTCGGCTGGGATTCCATCAGGCCCTGAGGCTTTGTTATTCTTTATCTGTTTGATGGCAGTAGCTACCTCATCCAGGGATGGAGGATAGCTGAGATGGGTCAGCTCTGGATGCTGAGGGACCTGCTGAGCAGTCAGGACATCCACATCGGTATTTCAGTTGAACATCGAATGGTAGTGCTCTTTCCAGTGCTGAAGGAGGCTTTCCCCATCTTTAATTTGAGAGTTACCTTCTGATGAGCGGGGTGGTCCTGCAACATGAATGATTGACTCATAAAATGTTTTAGTGGAATTGAAAAATTCGTTCATCTTGTGTTGATCTGCAATTTTTTGGATTTCTCATGCTTTATTTTTAAACCAGTCGTTCTTTAGATTGCGAAGTTCCCGCTGGGCCGCCGCTTTCTTCTTGCAGAAGGTATCAGCTTTGGTCCGAGACTAAGGGTTGTTCTGCCAGTCAATTAAAGCAGCACGTTTATCATCGACAAGCACATTGATTTCTGGGTCATTTTCATCAAACCAGTCCTAGTGTATTCTTTCGATCTGGCTGAGGGTCACTTCAGGCTTCTGTTATGACAGTGTCGAAGATACCCCATTCGTCACAGGGATTTGGGTTGTTTGTTGTCGGGTTGTTTATCAGCCCATATTCAAGCTGCCCTCTAAAAGCATGTGCTACAGCCGGATCCTCCAGACAGTGTTAAAACCTCTTCTGAAGGCTTTTTCCATGATACAGGTACATGAGGTGCACCATAACGTAGTAATACAGGTACATGAGGTGCATCATAACGTAGTGATGCAGGTACATGAGGTGCACCATAACGTAGTGATACAGGTACATGAGTGCACCATAACGTAGTGATACAGGTACATGACGTGCACCATAACGTAGTGATACAGGTACATGAGGTGCACCATAACGTAGTGATGCAGGTACATGAGGTGCATCATAACGTAGTGATGCAGGTACATGAGGTGCATCATAACGTAGTGATACAGGTACATGAGGTGCACCATAACGTAGTGATGCAGGTACATGAGGTGCATCATAACGTAGTGATACAGGTACATGAGGTGCATCATAACGTAGTGATACAGGTATATGAGGTGCACCATAACGTAGTGATGCAGGTACATGAGGTGCATCATAACGTAGTGATACAGGTACATGAGGTGCATCATAACGTAGTGATGCAGGTACATGAGGTGCACCATAACGTAGTGATGCAGGTACATGAGGTGCACCATAACGTAGTGATACAGGTACATGAGGTACACCATAACGTAGTGATACAGGTACATGAGGTGCACCATAACGTAGTGATACAGGTACATGAGGTGCATCATAACGTAGTAATACAGGTACATGAGGTGCATCATAACGTAGTGATGCAGGTACATGAGGTGCACCATAACGTAGTGATACAGGTACATGAGGTGCACCATAACGTAGTGATACAGGTACATGA
>NW_024720773.1:3519476-3627655 GCF_018991925.1 Homarus americanus | reverse complement strand
GCCATGGTCCTGTGGTTGTAGTAGTCATGGTCCTGTGATTGTAGTAGTTCATGGTCCTGTGGTTGTAGTAGCCATGGTCCGTGGGTTGTAGTAGCCATGGTCCTGTGGTTGTAGTAGCCATGATCCTGTGGTTGTAGTTGCCATGATCCTGTGGTTGAAGTAGCCATGGTCCTGTGGTTGTAGTAGTCATGGTCCTGTGATTGTAGTAGTTCATGGTCCTGTGGTTGTAGTAGCCATGGTCCGTGGGTTGTAGTAGCCATGGTCCTGTGGTTGTAGTAGCCATGATCCTGTGGTTGTAGTTGCCATGATCCTGTGGTTGAAGTAGCCATGGTCCTGTGGTTGTGGTAGTCATGGTCCCAGAGTGTTTAGCGGTCATCTTCTATGGTCCCAAGATACCTGTGGTTAAGGTTGTGGACAGGTAACCCTATCTGGGCCTAAATAACAGGTGTGAAGATAACTATATCCTGCCCGGGGAGGGAGGCGTTTGTACCGTCACCACTCTGAGTTACACAGCCTCATATAGCCTCTGTAGTTCTACGATATCAAACAAACGATATCAAAATCTGCACGAATGGGAGGTTGTGCTTATATCGTTCTTGTTCTTGTTAATAAAAAAACTCTTTCATCTTACACATAGTCCCAACACACACCGTTATCGAGATAATGACGTAATCACACGGTACACAATTTCACGGTATTTTTCGGTAATTACCCGTCGACCTTTTCCGATATAATATATTTTTTTCTTTCATTCTACACAAAATCCTATGAGGTTAATATTTCAAACGTTGTGGCTACTGTTGCTGCCACGTATCTGTATTATGAGTAAGGTCATAATTGCATTGCATTATCCTATTACATCCATTTAATATCTGATGACGAGCATATATGATAATTGATCACACTGCATTTACTCTTTTAATATTTGTAGTAATTTCGTTGAATTTGTTGTCTAATGCATTAATGAACGGTGCTTAAATATGTGGCCAGTTAATGCTCCTTTACGCATTAAAACAACGATATCTATTTAACACTCGCCAAGAAATTTGACCAGGCAAAATATGGATTAAAGATTACATACATGGAAAATCGTTAAGAATATTTGTCTTTTTCCTCTGGATTACTTATAATATTCATTAGGAATATTTTTAAGTCTGCCCAGTGTTTGTCTACTTTCTTATAAAGAACTGACCCAAACTGTCATATGTGTGAAATATTGTGTTAAGATGGAACAGTTTGAAGGATCGTGTCATGTATAAAAAGAGATGATAAACTACAAATTATCGGTATCAGTATTTTGAAGGACATCAGAAAGTGTACAGTGAAGTGCTATGTGGTTTGCTTATGACTTCCAGGTACTCAGTCTCGTTCAAGATTCTTCGAACACTGCTGGAGTCAGCTAACCACTCAAGGCCGTTTGTTTACTATAGTACGTAGTAAAAAATTATGAATGAAAGTAAAAATGATCGGTGATTGGTTACTTAGTTCCCCATTGCTAAATTAATGGTTGGGCTTCGTTGTTTCGTATTATTTTATACTACGTACTACAGTAAACAAACGGACTTGACTTGCCAGCTGTCTCCAGCAGTGTTCGAATAATCTTGAACGAGACTGTACAAAAGGGGAAGTCAGTATTTTACGCCTCTCTTTCGTCACTCTTCCTGGGATCATAAAATTTTCCTAGTTAGATAATGTTGCTATTTCACGCATAACATTAACCTTTCTTACGAGGTGGAGAAAGTGATGCCACTTTTCATTTAACAACAACAACACGACAACGACAACGGCACCAACAACGACACCGACAACGATAACGATAATGATAATGATAAGGCAATACAACGAGACACCTCCACTCAATCCTATATAAACAGTTGTCGACCTCTGACCCCATTAAAATGACCAAAAATACAGAAAGACTCAGATCCTTTTCTAGTCTCAGGTGAATTGGTTTCAACACAGCGGTACCAGACAATCAGTCAAGTGCCGTACCCGTGTATTTCCTCAACCCCCAGACTTTTTTAAGTACTCTAAATATTGTTTCGTTATTTTTTTTCATCTTTACAATTTTCATAAACAGTAAATCAGAGAATTACAACACTAACTTTGTGTATTTCTGGTAACACTTGTAAGTTGCCAGGCATGCACAAACTCGAAAAATTATTTATATTGTTGATTATGGTACAAAGTTGTTTTTCTAGTAAGTCTTATACAGTATATGTTTATTTATTAGACAGACAATATAATAAGGGAACAAATCCCCTCAAATTATCCATTTTAGTGAACTTTCATCCGATGAAGTGAAGAGGAGTGCATAAATTTCACATGTATTTGTGCTGAAATTTGATTGGTTTAAATATGAACGAACAGAAGCCCCTTAAACAGGTAGAATAAAATAATATTCAGGGTCAGAGAATGTTGGACCAAGTTTCAATTTAACGGCCCAGAATTGAAGGAATGATATGAAGTGTCAATTGTTTCCAGGAAAAAAGAAAAAAACACAACAAAGGTTTATTCTGGTGGAGAAAAATTAATAATAATAATAATAATAGTAATGGATAGATAAATCTTTACCTGAAATATATTTAATATGAGAAAAGCTGTTCAATTAGTCCATGGCATTGGTGTTCGTGGCAAAACTTATTTTACTGGTGTTATCCAATCTTAATATATCTCCCTATTTCTCCCATAGCCTCCCCAGGACCTAGCCCACAGCCCCTAGTCCCGAGTCCCCAGTCCCCAGGCCAAGAGAGCAACACTTCCTCCGTCTCCCCTGACAACACACTCCCCCACTACACCTTCTGGCTAGTAGTTCCGTGTCATTACATGGTGACGTAAACACATGTTGTGGCCCCGACCCAGACTTAGAATAACACACTGCATTACCCCCAACCCTAAAACGTCTCCAATTCGACTCCAAACTACCGGCTGAAGATACACTCTTACCACCTCTCCTCCACCGTAATTGGCAGTTCTGGAGGTGTAACGACCATTTGGTAATTGGCCAAAGTAAAGGTCGATTATGGGATATTATAAAACCCCAAAATGGTGGGCATGGTAACGTATTATTGGTTAAATTCCTCCTTTAGGGGGTGTTACCCGACCTGAGTTCTAAGACCACCAGATCCTGAAAAACACCTGACACCTGGTACCACCCGGGCCTTATCTCCACCTGACACCTACCTTACTTTATCCTTACCTTGCCACCTTCCCTTATAATATAAAGGTATGGGTGATAACAAGTGAGGGCAGGATAAAGGTATTATCACCTCTATCCTGCCGTCACTTGACATCATCCTTACATCTGCCATTACTTGACATCATTCTTATTTCTCTCACAATCTTGACACCTTCCTAACCCTGCCATCACTTGACATCACATTTACCCAGCCATCACCTGACATCATCCACACCCTGCCATCACTTAACATTATTCTTACCCTGCCATCACTTAACATCATTATTACCCTGCCATCACTTGACATCACATTTATCCTTCTATCAAGTGACATCACATTTAGCCAGCCATCACTCGACAACATTCTTGCCCGGCCATCACTTGACATCATCTTTACGCTGCTATCGCTTGACATCATCCTTACTCTGCCAACACTTGATATCATCCTTACATTACCATCACTTAACATCGTCCTTACCCAGCCATCACTTGACATCACGTTGTCCCTGCCATCACTTGACATCACGTTGTCCCTGCCATCACTTGACATCATCCTTACCCTGTCATCACTTGACATCAACCATGCCCTGCCATCACTTGATATCAACTTTACCCTGCCATCAATTGACATTATCCTTACCCTGCCATCACTTAGCAGCATACTTACCCTGTCATCACTGTCTTGACATCATTCATACTCTGCCAACACTTGACATCATCCTTACCGTGCCATCAATTTACATCATCTGTACTCTGGCATCATTTGACATTACACTTACCCTGCCATCACTTGACATCATCCTTACCCTGCCATCACTTGACATCATTCTTACCATGCCATCACTTGACATCACATTTACCCAGCCATCACTTGACATTATCCTTAACCTGCCATCACTTTATCTCATCCAACCCTGCCATCACTTGACATCACATTTACCTGTAGCCATCACTTGACATTATCCTTAGCTCCCTGCCATCACTTTATCTCATCCAACCCTGCCATCACTTGACATCACATTTACCTTTGATTCCACCCTATCTAACAGTTGGACAGAAGAAGAGCCACCCCAGATATGAGAGCAGTACTCCAAGTTAGGACGTGTGAATCCCTTATATACTTCAGGCAACTGCTCAGGAATGAAGTAGCTACGGTATCTGTACAGCATTCCCAACTTTCTGGAGGCAGCTTTAGCAATGTTGAGGATGTGTGGCTTTCATGACATATTAGAGAAAATGGTGAAGCCTAGCATATTTATTTTAGAATTTGGCAGAATGATAGCGTCCTGAAATGTAATTGGTGGGAGATCATCTAATTTAGAAAGTGTAATTGGTCAATACTGAGTTTTATTACTTTTAAATTTAACCAAGTTTTTATCCCTCCATTCAGAGATGCTCCACAGATCCGCATTGATAGATGTAATGATATCAGCTCTAGAAACAGATCTGGTTTGAGAGTTAGAAAGAAGGGAAAAATATGAAGAAGAGTGAAGAGTAGAATCATCAGCGTAAGAATGTACAGAACTAGTTGTAGTGTGAAGTAAATCATTGATAAAAAGGATGGGGAGTATATAGGTGAGAGAACTATTGGTAGAGAAAGAGCGAGAGATCGATCCCTCGACATCATCTGCCATGGATCGGTTCTCAAGGAAGCTAGAGATTAGAAAACAAAGTGGGGGAGAGAAACCAAAAGAAGTAAGTTTAGAAAACAAAGACGTGTGCCATAACCAGTCAAATGCTTTGGAGATGTCGAAGGCCACGACGAAAGTTTCCCCATAATCCCTAAGAGAGGATGACCAGAGATGGGTGCAATAGGAGAGCAGATCACCAGTAGGTTTCGCCTGGTGAAAGCCATACTGGTGATCCGACAAAAGAGAATGGCGTTCAAGGTGACGGAGAAAATGGAAGTTCAAAATAGTTTCGAAAACCTTAGAGAGGGATGAAGTTAGGGCAATGGGGCGATAGTTAGAGGGATTAGAATGGTCACCCTTCTTCGGGATGGGCTGAACCAAGGCATGCTTCCAAAAAGAAGGAAAAGTTTAGCAGGGTAAAGTTAGTATCAAGAGATGGCAGGGTAAGGATGATGTCAAGTGATGGCAGTGAAAGGATGATGTCAAGTGAGGGCAGGATAAAGTTAATATCAAGTGATGGCAGGGTAAGGATGATGTTAAATGATGGCAGGGTAAGGATGATGTTAAATGATGGCAGGGTAAGGATGATGTCAAGTGAGGTCAGATTAAGGATGATATTAAGTGATGGCAGGGTAAGGATAATGTCAAGAGATGGCAGGGTAACAATCCTGGCAAGTGATGACAGGATAACTACGTCTTACCAGTTGTCCTGTTCTTGCATCTTTCCAGGAAGTCTTGCAGCTACAGCAATGGTGCATTGATGCGTGTCTGTCTCGTGCATCATTTCTAAAGCTTTCAAGTTGAATATGCAGGTCCACATCTTGTCTGCTAATTTCTGTAGATCCCTCCCATCATTTGCTTTCACTATTGGTCAGTTCATCAGCCGCACACAACGGGTAATTGGACCTTAACTATGAGCCTCGTAGACACACAACAGGTATCGGGCCTTAACTATGGGCCTCGTAGACCCACAACAGGTATTGGGCCTTAACTATGGGCCTCGTAGACACACAACAGGTATTGGGCCTTAACTATGGGCCTCGTAGACACACAACAGGTATTGGACCTTAACTATGAGCCTCGTAGACACACAACAGGTATCGGGCCTTAACTATGGGCCCCAGACACACAACAGGTGCAGCCTTAACCATGGACCCGTAGACACATTACAGGTATTGGGGCCCAACTATGGGCCTCCTGTAGACACACAGCAGGCATAAATTTAAATCTATGCCTTATACGGTCACAGCAGGTATTGGGCCCAACTATGGGCCTCAGACACACGTCAAATGTATGGGGCCCAACCATGGGCCTGTAGACACACAACAGGTATTGGCCCTAACTATGGGCCCTGTAGACACACAACAGACATTGGTCCCAACCATGGGCCCTGTAGACACACACAGCCAGGCCCAACTATGGGCCCCTGTGGTGGACACACAACAGGTATTGAGCCTTAACTATGGGCCTCGTAGACACACAACAGGTATTCGGCCTTAACTATGGACCTCGTAGACACACAGCAGGTATTCGGCCTTAACTATGGACCTCGTAGACACACAGCAGGTATTCGGCCTTAACTATGGACCTCGTAGACACACAGCAGGTATTCGGCCTTAACTATGGACCTCGGACACACAACAGGTATTGGGCCTTAACTATGGGCCTCGTAGACACACAGCGGGTATTATATATGATCATCACAGCATAGTATTATATATGAGCAGCACTGCATAGTATTATAAAAGACCATAACAGCATAGTATTATATATGAGCATAACAGCATAGTATTTAATGAGCATCACAGCATAATATTATATAAGAGCATAAAAGCATAGTATTATATATGAGCATAACAGCATAGTATTATATATGAGCATAACAGCATAGTATTATATATGACCACTAGCAGAAACGCCGCACCCTTGGGCAGCTCATTCGCTAGGCCACGGTAGGACGCCACCCTCCGGGAGGCTCCACATTGTCTCACTGTTCAGTCCCCAAAACTTCTTCTTCCATCAACAGTTCATTAACGGTATATGTAAGTGTTACCATGTTTTTCACTACAATGGCACAGCAAAGTATATTTTTTTTAGCATTAAACTGTTATTATTTTATTGTCTAATCATCACTATATATAACACCATCCATCATCACTGCATATAACATCATCCATCATCACTACATATAACATCATCCATCATCACTACATATAACACCATCCATCATCACTACATATAACACCATCCATCATCACTACATATAACACCACCCATCATCACTACATATGACACCATCCAATTACCACATGTAACACCATCCATCATCACTACATATAACATCATCCATCTTCACCACATATAACATCATCCATCTTCACCACATATAACATCATCCATCTTCACCACATATAACATCATCCATCTTCACCACATATAACATCATCCATCATCACCACATATAACATCATCCATCATCACCACATATAACATCATCCATCATCACCACATATAACATCATCCATCTTCACCACATATAACATCATCCATCATCACTACATATAACACCATCCATCATCACTACATATAACACCATCCATCTTCACCACATATAACATCATCCATCATCACCACATATAACATCATCCATCTTCACCGCATATAACATCATCCATCATCACTACATATAACATCATCCATCATCACCACATATAACACCATCCATCATCACCACATATAACATCATCCATCTTCACCACATATAACATCATCCATCTTCACCACATATAACATCATCCATCTTCACCACATATAACATCATCCATCACACTACCCACCATCACTACATATAACAACATCCATCATCACTACATTTAACATAATCCATCATCACTACATATAACACCATCCATCATCACTACATATAACAACATCCATCATCACTATATTTAACATCATCCATCATCACTACATAAAACACCATCCATCATCACTACATATAACACCATCCATCATCACTACATATAACACCATCCATCATCACTACATATAACCCTATCCCTCATCACTACATATAACAATATCCATCATCACTTCATATAACACCATCCATCATCACTACATATAACACCATACATCATCACTACATATAACACCATCCATCATCACTACATATAACACCATCCATCATCACTACATATAACACCATCCATCATCACTACATATAACACCACCCATCATCACTACATATAACACCATCCATCATCATTACAGATCGGTAGAGTAGTTTCCGAGATTCTCGTGCGGACACACAGACAGACATCTTTGTTATATATATATATAGATTACCGCATAGTATTATATATGAGCATCACAGCTTGGTATTATATATGAGCATCACAGAATAGTATTATAGATGATCATTACAGCATAGTATTATATGTGAGCATCACAGCACAGTATTATATATGAGCATCACAGAATAGTATTATAGATGATCATTACAGCATAGTATTATATGTGAGCATCACAGCACAGTATTATATATGAGCATCACAGCATAGTATTATATATGAGCATAACAGCATAGTATTTTATGTGAGCATCACAGCACAGTATTATATATGAGCATCACAGCATGGTATTATATATGAGCATTATAGCATAGTATTATATATGAGCATTACAGCATAGTATTATATATGAGCATCACAGAATAGTATTATATAAGAGCATAACAGCATAGTATTATATATGAGCATAACAGCATAGTATCTTATGTGAGCATCACAGCATAGTATTATATATGAACATCACACCACAGTATTATATATGAGCATCACAGCATAGTATTATATATGAGCAAAACAGCATAGTATTATATGTGAGCATCACAGCATAGTATTATATATGAGCATCACAGCACAGTATTATATATGAGCAACACAGCATAGTATTATATATGAACATCACAGCACAGTATTATATATGAGCATCACAGCATAGTATTATATATGAGCAAGACAGCATAGTATTATATATGAGGATAACAGCATTGTATTATATGTGAGCATCATAGCATAGTATTATATATGATCATCACAGCACAGTATTATATATGAGAATCACAGCATAGTATTATATATGAGCATCACAGCATAGTATTATATATGAGCATCACAGCACAGTAGTATTATATATGAGCATCACAGCATAGTATTATATATGAGCATCACAGCATAGTATTATATATGAGCATCACAGCACAGTATTATATTTGGTCATCGCAGCTTAGTATTATATTTGGTCATCTCAGCTTAGTATTATATTTGGTCATCGCAGCTTAGTATTTTATTTAGTCATCGCAGCTTAGTATTATATTTGGTCATCGCAGCTTAGTATTATGTTTGGTCATCGCAGCTTAGTATTATAATTGGTCATCGCAGCTTAGTATTATATTTGGTCATCCGGCTTGAGTATTATGTTTGGTCATCGCGGCTTAGTATTTCTTTAGTCATCGCAATGAGTATTATATTTGGTCATCGCAGCTTAGTATTATATTTGGTCATCGCAGCTTAGCATTTTGTTTGGTCATCTCAGCTTAGTATTGTTTGGTCATCGCAGCTTAGTATTATGTTTGGTCATCGCAGCTTAGTATTATAATTGGTCATCTCAGCCTAGTATTATATTTGGTCATCGCAGCTTAGTATTATGTTTGGTCATCGCAGCTTAGTATTATGTTTGGTCATCGCAGCTTAGTATTATAATTGGTCATCACAGCTTAGTATTATATTTAGTCATCGCAGCTTAGTATTATATTTGGTCATCGCAGCTTAGTATTATGTTTGGTCATCTTAGCTTAGTATTATATTTTCAGCAACACGGTGCGGTATGGTTCACACAAGCCAGTGCTGTAATCAGCACCACAGCACGGTAATAAATCAGCACCACAAGCACCGTAGCACAGTGCCATAATTCAGCACCATAACACAGTGCTATAATCAGCACCACACCACAGTGCTATGATCAGCACCACAGCCCTATGTTATTCCCAGCACTTCAGTGCAGTGCCATAATCAGCACCACAGCACGGTGTTATAATCATTTCCACAGCACAGTATTAAGTCAGCACCACAGCACGGTGCTATAATCATTTCCACAGCACAGTATTAAATCAGCACCACAGCACGGTGCTATAATCATTTCCAGAGCACAGTATTAAGTCAGCACCACAGCACGGTGCTATAATCATTTCCCAGCACAGTATTAAATCAGCACCACAGCACGGTGCTATAATCATTTCCCAGCACAGTATTAATTCAGCACCACAGCACGGTGCTATAATCATTTCCCACAGCACAGTAAATCAGCACCACAGCACGGTGTTATAATCATTTCCACAGCACAGTATTAAGTCAGCACCACAGCACGGTGCTATAATCATTTCCACAGCACAGTATTAAATCAGCACCACAGCACGGTGCTATAATCATTTCCAGAGCACAGTATTAAGTCAGCACCACAGCACGGTGCTATAATCATTTCCCAGCACAGTATTAAATCAGCACCACAGCACGGTGCTATAATCATTTCCCAGCACAGTATTAATTCAGCACCACAGATAATCAGCATCAAGGATGGAAGGGACGGCGCAGGCTTGCTCATGTCCTGTGGGGCATGGAGCTCCCGTAGACTTAACCACCACACGTTTGACTATGATCGCCCGGTAAGGAGATTAACCTGCCACGTCAACTCGATACAGTTTATTTGGGTCAAACCTGTCAAATACAAATAATCAGTTTAGAAGATGAAACTGAAGGTTCAGTGACATATCATATATGAATACATTCACCTAATATTAGCACAAGTGAGTACATTATCTTAACAGTAAACACAGCATTAGCTGCATATCATCAGACGTTACTCAATTAATATTCTCAACGTCCACAATGAAACACAATATTTTCACACTTACGTGTTGCAGGTTTGGCTTGGACCAGACACCCTCTGGTGTGTTTAGGTCGATCAGTTACTGGGTACTGCCGTATGTTATCGTCCAGGGGCCTGGCCCGCCTGGGTGAACGTTAAGCCAATTCAGCATATACACGCCTTGTTCTGTAGTTTGAGCTTTTCCCCATCTAGTTATTATATATCTTATTTGTATCACTTATGTTACTTGTATATTATATGTAAATCGAAACCCATTCCCCAATTATGTAACTGTATATTGTCAGCCTTCTGGCTGCTATGCTCTTTCAATAAACCGTTAATTATTATTATTATTATTATTATTATTATTATTATTATTATTATTATTATTATTATTATTATTATTATTATTATTATTATTATTATTATTATTATTATTATTATTATTATTATTATTATTATTAAGACACGATGTGACTCACCAGCGTCTCGTCGCGTAGTATATAACAACATTAATTCTTATCACTCCCCATTACTTTCACTACTCTTATCATTCCTATGATTACCGCTGTCCAGAGGTAAAAAAAAATTATATATATATATATATATATATATATATATATATATATATATATATATAAATATATATATATAATATATATATATAAATATATATATATATATATATATATATATATATATATATATATATATATATATATGCAAATAAATCACTGTAGGTGCGCGTGATCCAAGTATATGCTGATAACCACAAGGAAAAAAAAACATGAAGTTCCCAAGCGCTTTCGTGAATTACACGAAAGCACTTGGGAACTTCGTGTTTTCTTTTTCCTTGTGGTTATCAGCATATATATATATATATATATATATATATATATATATATATATATATATATATATATATATATATATATATATATATATATATATATATATATATATATATATATATAATCAACAATCAAACATAACACAAACCAGTGTCCAGAGTACCTAAGGCAGGGCGAGGCAGCCCTACAATCTACAGTAGACCCTACAAAGGGAACAGCAGACTAAAAAAACAACATCACCGCTAGGAGGCTCCACCAGTGATCAATAGGGCGGAATTTCATACGATTAGCCAAACAATACAGGACGCCTCGGAGGCCGAAGAATACGGCAGCAAATATTTTGGTCGGTCAGGTCATCAAAGGGAGGTTGGAAATAGGATTTAGGGAAAGAGTTAAATCCTTCAAATCCTTCATATTGTGCGACTCTGAGACTCATCATAGAGGGTGTAATATAAACTCTTTTAACCAGGCGATACAAGCATCAATGGGTCCCCGAAGTACCTACTGGTCATTGTGAGGTACAATGGTGTGGTAGCGACAACAGTAAGGTACAAAGGTTCAGTCTTGACTCTACCATTGTGGTCTGATAGGTTTACCTCGCACCGTAACCTGAGAGAACCCACTTAAGGTTGTTTTTGACATATCCAGCTGCCAAGGAGGTAGACTTGCCTCCCTCAGTTATCTGATTACGCTAATATTGTTGAAGCAATGCGTTAAATACTCACAATGCCACAAAATAAAGTACGACACCTTATATTCCACCTTTTAGGCAAACTACTACAAAACAATGATTATTACTGCAATATAAGATAATACAATGACACCCACCAGTTGTTAACATGGCAATACCACAAGTCAACTCAACATATTATGATACAGTCTGAGGCATCTCATTACAACATAATTTAGCACATTGCAGCACAGTGGAATGCAGTTCACACGAATGCAATGTAATGTAATGCATTATGTTGCAGTACAGAAAAACAGTACTGTACAAAAATTAACCACTTAAGTTATTTGGTTCATCTTAGTGTTGATAATAAAATCTTCAGTCACCTACATGTTAACGGGAACTGTCTTCACGAGTCACTGAACAATAAGTGTTTCACGCCTGATAGTAATAACATTTTTGCATTGTTTTTAAGGAAAGAGGAATCATAAAATACGAAATCATTTTTTCTTTCAAAATCTAAGTGAAATATGTGAACCTCTACATGAATCCTGCGGCCTGCCTAGATTGCCGATGACGTCATAGTAGGCATTAGCAGTGAAATGGCTATCTAGACATATATGGTATACTGAAATGACGTCTTGTGCCAATCCGGTGATTCTCGTGATGCAGTTCAAACTTACTTTTACATTTTATAGATATAGAGTCCTAGCTCACTCTTGATCCAATATCCTCAATGGAAATCCTGTGAGGTGGAGTGTCAATGTATTTCATGAAAATGATACATAAACACAATATATTTGATCAACATGTATAGAATAATGTATTAAAACATAGTGTGTATGGTTTAAACATAGGTAAAGCTAAGTTTTAACAGAGGTAAAGCACAGAGTAAGTCCTACCGAGTTGAATATTATCAAGACTCACCTCCGCCTTTCCCCTATCTCCAGAACTTCCTTCCATCTCAGCTCTCAACCCATCCATCCCAACTTGAAACTCTTAAAGTGCAGGAAATTCATAGTGTACTAGGCAGGCCGGCCTCTAGTACTGATCACTTGTGTGCCTCCTTAATCCATTACAGAGTTAAACAGATGACTGGGGATATATAAATCAGTATTTTCATCGTCAGTTTCCCGGTGTAGTTGGGCATTAACAAAATTAGCAATAATTTACTAAAAATCACGAAAAGAAATCCAGCTATATTTTTACCCAACTCTTGATTTAATTTTGATGAAACTCTGTAAAAATATATTTTGGTCTGGTCGACGTCACTGTTAAGCATCGTAAAGACATCATACGAGCCCGATTTCTGGTGTTTCAATACAATTTTCGTGCGCGCTTTTAGACCCGAATTTTATGTTGAAAATACGCAAAAAAAAAAATATATATATATATATTTAATGAAAATACTTGAATTAAACATGACGGGTTTTAAATTGTTTTTTAACATGAGAACAAGTTGGGGCTTTTTTATATAAATACTGTGAACTACCATACAGGAGCTAATGGCAACACAGTTATTACGAAAAAAATTGTTGAATGGAGGTACACTGCTTTGTCTTGTATAGTGTCACATTACGCGGTTTCATTATATTGTGTTGTGTTACTTTATGGTGTTTCATTGTCTTATGTTACATTATGGTGTTTCCTTATATTGTGTTTTGTTACATTATGGTGTTTCATTGTGTTGTGTTACATTATGGTGTTTCATTGTGTTGTGTTGCATTATGGTGTTTCATTGTCTTGTGTTGTGTTACAATCGGTGTGATAAGTTTACAGTTGTGTGTTAGCTCTACAGTTGGCGTGTTATCTCTATAAGTCGGTGTGTTAACTCTACAGCTGGTGTGTTAACTCTACAGCTGGTGTGTTAACTCTATAGTCAGTGTGTTAAATCTACAGCCGATGCATTAACTCTACAGCTGGTGTGTTAACTCTATAGTCAGTGTGTTAACTCTACAGTCGGTGTGTTAACTCTACAGTCGGTGTGTTAACTCTAGAGCTGGTGTGTTAACTCTATAGTCGGTGTGTTAAATCTACAGCCGATGCATTAACTCTACAGTCGGTGTGTTAACTCTAGAGCTGGTGTGTTAACTCTACAGTCGGTGTGTTTACTCTACAGTCGGTGTGTTAACTCTACAGCTGGTGTGTTAACTCTATAGTCGGTGTGTTAACTCTACAGTCGGTGTGTTAACTCTACGGTCGGTGTGTGCTCTCTGCAGCTGGTAATGTGTTAACTCTACAGCTAGTGTGTTAACTCTACAGTTGGTGTGTTAACTCTAGGCTGGTGTGTTAACTCTACGGTCGGTGTGTGTTAACTCTACGGTTGGTGTGTTAACTCTAGAGCTGGTGTGTTAACTACGGTCGGTGTGTTAACTCTACGGTCGGTGTGTTAACTCTGCAGTCGGTAACTCTACAGTCGGTGTGTTAACTCTAGAGCTGGTGTGTTAACTCTGCAGTTGGTGTGTTACCTCTACAGTCGGTGTGTTAACTCTAGAGCTGGTGTGTTAACTCTACAGCTGGTGTGTTAACTCTACAGTCGGTGTGTTAACTCTAGAGCTGGTGTGTTAACTCTACAGTCGGTGTGTTAACTCTACAGTCGGTGTGTTAACTCTATAGCCGGCGTGTTAACTCTACAGTTGGTGTATTAACTCTACAGCCGGTGTGGTAACTCTAGAGCCGGTGTGGTAACTCTAGAGCTGGTGTGTTAACTCTACAGTCGGTGTGTTAACTCTACAGTCGGTGTGTTAACTCTACGGTTGGTGTGTGCTCTAGAGCTGGTGTGTTAACTCTACGGTGTTATGTTAACTCTCTGCAGTCGGTGTGTTAACTCTAGAGCTGGTGTGTTAACTCTACAGCTGGTGTGTTAACTCTACAGTCGGTGTGTTAACTCTAGAGCTGGTGTGTTAACTCTACAGTCGGTGTGTTAACTCTACAGTCGGTGTTTTAACTCTATAGCCGGCGTGTTAACTCTACAGTTGGTGTATTAACTCTACAGCCGGTGTGGTAACTCTAGAGCCGGTGTGGTAACTCTAGAGCTGGTGTGTTAACTCTACAGTCGGTGTGTTAACTCTAGAGCTGGTGTGTTAACTCTACAGTCGGTGTGTTACCTCTACAGTCGGCGTGGTAACTCTAGAGCTGGTGTGTTAACTCTACAGTCGGTGTGTTAACTCTACAGTCGGTGTGTTAAAACTATAGTCGGTGTGTTAACTTTACAGTCAGTGTGTTAACTTTACATTCAGTGTGTTAACTTTACAGTCAGTGTATTAACTTTAAAGCTGATGTGTTAACTCTACAGTTAGTGTGTTAACTCTACAGTTGTTTTCTTAACTCTACAGCTGGTGTGATAACTTTACAGTCAATGTGTTAACTTTACATTCAGTGTGTTAACTTTACAGTCGGTGTGTTAACTCTGTTCTAGGCCTGTTAACTGTAAGGTTCTGTCGAAGTTAACTAGGCTGGAATGTTTATATTTTATTGGGTATTAGTCGCAAAACCCAAGTTGTCTGTTATCCATTTATTCAGGAACAACTAAGACAATTCCAAAGTGTAAATCAACCTTACCTTATCACTGTAACTATGAGTGTTAAGAGAAGGATGGAGGCTATGTAAATAGACCTCTTTAAAGACGTCCTTTCTATGTGAGGTGTTGAGGGAGAGTTCTATGAGTAGTGGCTTCTATCAAGGGAGAACGGAATAGGCTCGTCGCCCTCCCTTGGGGGAAGACGGAGCCATCCACGAGGGCTCTCAAGTAACGCCTTCCTCTCGTGAGTACTAACAAACTACTGCCCGCTTGGGGTGCCCAGAAAGCCGGCTACAAATGCCTTTACCTCAGCATAAAATGACGCGGCATCCAGTAGGCCCACCCTATCACGTGCACAGTCCATGTCACCTCATAGCTAGTGGAAAGTTACAGGGGATGAATCAGTATATAAATCAAATGTAATTAACCCATTTATATAATTCTTCTGTTTATGAAACAGGGGCCATTACAACTCTACAGTCGGTGTGTTAACTTTACAGTTGGTGTGTTAACTTTACAGTCAGTGTGTTAACTTTACAGTTGGTGTATCAACTGTACAGATTGTAGAGTTAACTCTACAGTTGGGTGTTAACTATACAGCATTGTGTTAACTCTACAGGTGGTCTGTTAAATCTACAGGCGGTGTGTTAACTCTACAGTCGGTGTGTTAAATCTACAGGCGGTGTGTTCACTCTACATTTGGTGTTTTAACTGTACAGCTGGTGTGTTAACTCTACAACCTCTGTGTTAACTCTACAGCCGGTGTGTTAACTCTACAGTCTGTTACTGTGTATAAACGTTGACCTTAATACTTTAACTTGCATGACAAGTTATTTAAAAATTGTGACGCAGGATTCCTCTTTGACGATCTCTCTCTCTCTCTCTCTCTCTCTCTCTCTCTCTCTCTCTCTCTCTGTCTTTAAGTAGGTAGCATCTGTCGAAGGCAATTATTACCCTATAATTAACTAGGGAATCAAATTACCTCTGACCAGCGAGAAGAGTGACCTGGGTAAGGTGTTAATTCTAATCTATTTGACCCTAAGCGACCTGACCTTACTCTGGCACCCTGCTGATTCACCGTTGACCATCTCCCCTTTGTGTTTCATATCCTGCTGACCTTTTCGTGAACGAATATAAAGTCACAGGAAAACAAGTCACAGAAAAACAAGTCACAGAAAAACAAGTCACAGAAAAACAAGTCACAGAAAAACAAGTCACAGAAAAACAAGTCACAGGAAAACAAGTCACAGAAAAACAAGTCACAGAAAAACAAGTCACAGGAAAACAAGTCACAGAAAAACAAGTCACAGAAAGAGAGTAGATCCCAATAGAAAACGGTGGATGTCTTGAATAGAGACAAAGCTAAGGTTCTTCCGTTTTCCCTTTTCCCGTGTGATTTTATCAAGATATATATATATATATATATATATATATATATATATATATATATATATATATATATATATATATATATATTTATATATATATATATATATATATATATATATATATATATATAAATAAAACAAAGAAGTCTGTCTGTCTGTTTGTTTGTTTGTTTGTTTATTTGTTGGTGTGTCACGAGAATCTCCAAAACTACTTTACCGATCTGTAGTGATGATGGATGGTGTTATATGTAGTGATGATGGATGGTGTTATATGTAGTGATGATGGATGGTGTTATATTTAGTGATGATGGATGGTGTTATATGTAATGATGATGGGTGGTGTTATATGTAGTGATGATGGATGGTGTTATATGTAGTGATGATGGATGGTGTTATATGTAGTGATGATGGGTGGTGTTATATGTAGTGATGATGGATGGTGTTATATGTAATGATGATGGGTGGTGTTATATGTAGTGTTGATGGATGGTGTTATATGTAGTGATGATGGGTGGTGTTATATGTAATGATGATGGGTGGTGTTATATGTAGTGATGATGGATGGTGTTATATGATGATGATGGGTGGTCTTATATGTAGTGATGATGGATGGTGTTATATGTAGTGATGATGGATGGTGTTATATGTAGTGATAATGGATGGTGTTATATGTAGAGATGATGGATGGTGTTATATGTAGTGATGATGGATGGTGTTATATGTAATGATGATGGTGGTGTTATATGTAGTGATGATGGATGGTGTTGTATGTAGTGATGATGGATGGTGTTATATGTAGTGATGATGCATGTTGTTATATGTAGTGTTGATGGATGGTGTTATATGTAGTGATGATGGATGGTGTTATATGTAGTGATGATGGGTGGTGTTATATGTACTGATGATGGATGGTGTTATATGTAGTAATGATGGATGGTGTTATATGTAGTGATGATGGATGATGTTATATATAGTATGATGGGTGGTGTTATATATAGTGATGATGGATGGTGTTATATGTAGTGATGATGGATGGTGTTATATGTAGTGATGATAGACGATGTTATATATAGTAATGATGGGTGGTGTTATATGTAGTGATGATGGATATTGTTATATGTACTGATGATGGATGGTGTTATATGTAGTGATGATGGATGGTGTTATATGTAGTGATGATAGACGATGTTATATATAGTAATGATGGGTGGTGTTATATGTAGTGATGATGGATGGTGTTATATGTACTGATGATGGATGGTGTTATATGTAGTGATGATGGATGGTGTTATATGTAGTGATGATGGATGGTGTTATATGTAGTGATGATAGACGATGTTATATAGTAATGATGGATGGTGTTATATGTAGTGATGGATGGATTGTTATATGTAGTGATGATAGACGATGTTATATATAGTAATGATGGGTGGTGTTTTATGTAGTGATGATGGATGGTGTAATATGTAGTGATGATGGATGATGTTATATATAGTAATGATGGGTGGTGTTATATGTAGTGATGATTAGACAAAGAAAATAATAACAGTTTAATGCAAAAAATATACTTTGCTGTACCGTTGTAGTGAAAAACATGGTGGAACATACACTTAATGAAGTATTGATGGAAGAAAAAGTTTTGGGGACTGAACAGTGAGACAATGTGGAGCCTCGGAGAGTGGCGTCTTCCATCACCTAGCGGATTTTCCAAATTATATATATATATATATATATATATATATATATATATATATATATATATATATATATCATTAGTCCAAATAGCAAGCGGACTTTCATACACAAACAATATCCTACTGGCGCTGTGGTAGCGACCCCTGTTCACATGCAGTGGTCCAGGATTCGTTTCCCGACTAGTGAGGTATTGTTTGTATACTCTCTCTTGATCTCACCCTCCTCTGTATATATACACCTTGTTTTGTACTTCTGCTTAGTCTGTACTCACCCTGAAGATGTGAATTACACAGCGCTTGGGAACTTCGTTTTCTTCTTTCTTTGTGGTTATCAGCATATACCTGGATCAAATTACCCACAGTGATTTACTTGCATATATATATATATATATATATATATATATATATATATATATATATATATATATATATATATATATATATATATATAACGAGGATGGCTCCAATACTAGTGAGGATAATGGAAAAATCATTGCAAATGGTGATACAAGCCAGAATTTGGCATGATCATCCTTGAGGCTACTTATCAAATCTGCCTTTTATGGCCATTTGTAAATCCAAAATGGCGGCCATTTATCAAGATGACTAATTGACCTTCGAATGATTTTTTTTTATACCGTAATTGATGTAGTTGAGGGTCAAAATCTAAAATGATCTTAGTGTCGTATATATGTTTTCAAGCATGATCAGATGATTTTTTCTATTTCTGATACTCTCAGATATATATTTGTCTTATTTATGACTGGTTTATGTACTGGTTTATGTTTTTCCAACTAGGTGAGGTAGCATGCAGAGGGTCTCTGCATGTGAGGAGTGATTTTTCGGGCACTACCAGGGTACACAGCATCACTTGTGTGCAGCAGCATGGGGTTCAGTGTCAGCTAAGAAAGCATGTCATACTGCAACAACGAGTGTCCCCAAATGCTGTAACCAACCCCAAATCAGTTAAGCAGCCGCACACTTTAGATGACGGGATGTGCCGGCGCGCGGGAGAGCCGAGCCAAGGATAGCAGGGGTTAGTTATCTGTATGGAATTACCAGATCCTTGCAGGATATGACACTGGATGAACGATCGGACTAGATGTAGGGCAAAAGGCATGAACCTAGTTGTGTCCACATACAAGAAAGTGCTCATCAGGGTGGTAAAGGATAAACCCTCGGCCTGAAGATCAAAAATAGTTATGGACACAAATCACAACAAATCATTCCTCACTGACTGAGCAGTGTTGTCTTTGTCAACAGGATAGAAGGGAAGATCTTAAGTCCACATGCAAAAAGATGGAACCACCACCACCAGCCGACATCATGAGCAGACCACAGGTGCACAGAAATCTTCTTTGAGGAAAGGTGGGAAGCACATTCCAAGGTGCTGGGAGATGGAGGCAGCCCTTTCCAAGAAGGAGTCATCTGACCTTCTGGTGTTAGACACAAGAACATTGTAGATCCAGATGTTGCTAAATGGTTGGTACACACCATGACAGAAAGAGCAATTACAGTCATTCTTGGGGGACTAAAGAACGAAGGTAAATGTCTGTTCTACCATCAATCCAAAGAGAAAAATAGATCCTCCTTCTTCCAAGCATGACCACGTTGTTAGCAGTTCAAAGAGAAGAGTACTGAAAGATGACTGTCATCAGCTGTTCTCATAACTCTTCATCTCCAGTCAGAACAGACAGTATGACTTGCAAATTCTTTAAGCATGAGAACAAGTCAGCTCTGCCTCCCTCAGTGACAATGGCAAGCTTCATACATGTCAGAAGTCACAGATGGCTGAAATTCTTCAAGCACAAGTGAATACTACAGAAGAACCACATGGAGATGCTATTATCATAGATGGCTCAGCACTGATCAATGCCCTGCCTCCACGCACCTCAAAAAGACTTTTTGATGCCTATGTGAAGACATCCTGCCCAAAGTGGAATTCTGTGGTGCCAAATGCAATAGGGTGGATGTAGTGTTTGATGTGTACAAAAAGTCAAATCTGAAGTCTGAAAGCCAAGTCAGAAACGAGGACAGGGATAAGGAGAAACCAATAAGACTCCCAAAACTGGAGAAGCTTTCTGCGAGATGACAATAACAAGACCAGAACCTTCCATTTTCTCCTTGGAAAATGTGGCAAACACAGACGACAAGCACGGTGGTTGTGACAAAGGGAGAAGATATAAGTAGCAATACAAGTCCCTAGAAGCTGTGGCTCCGGCTATCATGAGGAAGCAGTATCTGTACTGCCATCACTGGGATTGCCTTTGGCCAAGGGGAGCCAGTCATCGATGGATTCCAGTTCATGATGTAGTTTCTGCAATGGGGCCCTAAAGAAAGCAGTGGGATCCTGCTTTCATGCTTTCACTGGCTGTGACGTTGTGTCTGGCTTCCGTGGGAAAGGAAAAAGAAATTTGCATGGCAGACATGGAATGTCTGTGAGATTTCAAAGAAACATTCACCAAACTCAGCCAATGTCCAACCAGCAGTTGCTGATATTTGACCTGCAAGCTGGAAAGATTTGTTGTCCTCCTTGACAGATCTAGTACACTGTACAGCCACTGTGGTGTATAGATGAGGCAAGACTAAATCTCTTTTCCCACAAAGCAGAGACCATATGACTCCATTCCTGCTTGAGCAGCCCTCAAGGAACATGCAAAGCGGGCTGCCTGCCAAAACTAATAGTATCATCTGGGGCCAGGCAATGATCTCAATCCAGAAACCAGCAGTCCTGTCAACTGGGGATGGACGCAGAAGGGAGAGGGCATAGCAGAGACGTCAGACGACCCTTCCCCGGTGCGACATGCTGTATGGGAGCTGACCAAATGTTCCTGTAAGAAGGGCTATGACAGAGATGCAATCACTTCGCTCCTGGACTCCCTGCACAGCACTTTGCAGCTGCATATGTGAACAACAGTAAATGCACAAAGATGTACTGTCCAGGAGAAGTCCACAGGAACCGGTGCTAATAGTGAATACTTTTATTTTTAGTAAGTTCTTTTTGTTGCATATTTTTTTTACTGAAAGTGTTATTTTATGTGGATAAAAAATGTCTGTGGACTAAACTAAAAAATCATCTACAAACATCACTTGGCTTACATATCGACACAAGATCACTCCAGATTGACCAACTACATCGAATTTCTATTAGAAAATCAACTTCTGAAAGGTCAATAGAGGCGGCCATCTTGAAAATAGCATAATCTTGCATTTCAAGCCAATCGGAGCAGACTTGACTAGTAACCGTGCAGAAATTACATGCCAAATTCGGTGCTTGTATCTGCCATTTGCATGATTCTCTTCGAAAAAGTGCATTTAGCTGCCCCACTACTTAGATGTGCTAGATCGTATGTACACCCATTTGGTGTCGACACAATACTCCCTCATATCGACACATTTTGCTACATACAAACTCACTGGGTTACACCAACTTTAACTGTAACTATTACTTCCTGACTCTCCCGAGTTTGGTTCTGATCTCCTACTACCTCATTCCTTCTCCTTGATTTATATAACATCAGCAGTATTCCCCTTCATCTAGATATATTTTTTAGATCAGTGTTTATCTTCTATTGCTTACAAATTTGAGTGTGTACTTGGGTTCTGTGAGACCAAACTCACTAACGATATAGACCATTGTATATTTGTTCTAATTATAATAGACACTAAACAACATCACGACACAGTGGTGGTGTCGCACCTATATGTTGATATCAGTATAACACTTCTGAGAGATGATTTAAAGGTTCAGGAGAATTACATGGAGAATGTTTTCATTGAATTACGTAACGACACGAAATAATATCCTATTGGGAGTAATCTACAGAAGACCCCACACTATTAAGGAATTTTCTTGGTAAATTTTAGGGCTTATCACTATCATAAGTTCAGAGAAAACATTGCTACATTACAGGAGATTTCATTGCCATGTATAAAACAGCCACAAGACCTGAAAGGTCTAGTAGTCTCAATCAATACAGAGACTACTGCACCAATTTAACATCTTCTTTTTAAAACAACCTAATAGCAGATGCTAACTGGGATCTTGTCTATGCCTCAACAACCCTAACGTGAACAATACCTTCCTCTTGCATCTTCAATGCTTACTTTGACATCACTTCCGTTCAAGACTAAGTCAGTGAAAACTGTATCCATTTCCAAACCCTATATCACAAGCGAATTTAAGATAATGATAAAGAGCTTACAAACTCAAGAAATTTGCAAAAAGATAACTCGGTGATGTACTGAAGTATCAGAAATAGAGTAACTCAAGCAGTTAGAAATGCCAGACAGCTATTATACAAAATAGCTCCAGTCATCAGGCGACAGTAAGAAAACCTGGAATGTCATAAATTCTATTCAGAACAGAACCTCAGCCTTCGGGCCCCTCAGCTTTTATGATAAATAGTTGGTTATAATGGAACCCTCCCCATTTACCTTTTCAATGAATATTTTATTATGTTGGCAAAAATCTTGCGAAACACTACTGATGATCACCATGAGGAATTTAGAGCCTACCTGCAAAACAGACAACAAAAATGAGCTTCATTCTTTTCCCTATGTCACAGCAGATGACTTGCAGCCATCATAAAAGTAATGTCCAAAGATGCAGCGAGCGAAGACAATATATAATGTAAACATCATTAGAAATTAGCCCATATTACTACCTGTTCTCCTACATTTATGCTCCTCCTTCGCAGTGGTGTCTTTCCTGATAAACTGAAAGTGCTAAAGTTCACTCAGCATATAAAAATCTGGGGACAAAGGTCTCTACAAAATTACTGCCCCAGATCAGTCCTCTAGCCTTGGTAGATACTGACGACAATATCAGCCAGGCCTAGAATTCCTTCTGCAAAATGCCAATAACATCTTTACAGACTCTGCTATCGCTACTAACTGACATCTTAAATTCCTTTGATGACGGTCAGTTCACAGTCAGTATATTCTTGGACCTCTAAAGAAGCCTTCACTACTATCGACCACTTACCATCCTACTTTCAAAGCTTAGACATTACAGCGTTGGGAGCCTATCCACAATTGGTTTTACCTCATATCTGTCCAGCAGGATGCAGTATGTCTCCATATAATAATCACCAATCTGGCTCCTCCCCAATCTTGTATGGAGTCCCCCAATGTTCCATTCTCGGTCAGTACTGTTTTTGGTAGCACATAAACGACATAAGCCACCAGCTCACTCTATAAAAATACAACTTATTTGCAAACGATAGTAATCTCTATGCCAGCAACTCAGGCCTCATTCCTTGATGAAGACGCTGCAGACACTGATTAACTAAAAGTCAGGACCTGGGTATTCACGTAATAAATTGGCCTTAAACCTTAGAAAACCACTACACGATCTTTCACAGAGGAAAAACTTACCCCCCAGACTTGGACCCCTGTACCTTAGTAATACAGTCCTCAAACGCAGAGCAAAATACTAAATTCCTCGGAGTTATTGTTGATGAAATTTAACTGGAGGAAACCACATACAAGTCATTCACAGTAAAAGTCAATGAACAGTGCGGTATCATAGCCACACTCGACAGTCACTCTACTCTTCACAGCAATGAAAAATCTATATGATCTTGTTTGCAACACCTGATACACTGTCACACACACTATGGGGGCCTCGGCTCTTCAAACCACCACAATCTCTGGAGTGCTGCACAAAGAGAATTTGGCGGATAATGACAACTTGAAAAAAAAAAAAGTCACCCTGAAACTGAAAAAATTTGCTAAATTATGAGTACAAATTCGAAAGAATCAACACCACCTACTGCTGTGCCTCTTTGTTTAAATCTATCAATCACTTGGCGAGCAGCAAATTATTTCCAGTTCCGGAATAATCAGAGATACAACTTAAGGCACCCAGAGCTATTAAGACCACCCCCATGCGCTTCCTCTCAGTCCCAGACCTCCATAAAATATTATTACCATGTGAAGGTTTGGAATAACCCCACCCCCCACCCATCGAGCAAAGACTATACTTTCCCTTCCCACAAATCATCTCTTAAAAATATCTATTGTCTAGTAATAATGACAACACCAACACCTACTATATTTATAGTATCTGCTTTTATTGTACCATCCATCAAAACTTTTTATCTGGAAATTATCCTTTATAAATAAGAATAAAGTAATTACCATTTAAAAACATAGTACTGACTGGGCGCGCGATACGAGCAGCTCATCTCTTTGTTCAACATATTGCTGTACAACCCATGTTGTACTGCTTCCCCCATTATACTTATGTTTTTTCGTTCACACTTGTAATTCATGCATATATAAATAAATAAAAAGATTAACTACAAAAGAAATAAATATTGTCATCTAAATAAATAAATGTTGAAGTGATAACCGTGGTAACATTATGAGATGTACTTATTACCACCATGCTATTGTACTATTCCAGATGATACTAAATGTTACATAATACTTCCTTGAGATAAATGTATAGTATATATCAGGTGCCTAAAAGAGAGCTCAGGTTCTCAACTGGCTCAGCCATGTTAATATTGTTATTATTATTCACTCTGTATCTGTGTTTTTCTGGCGAAATAAACGGTTTCAATTCAATTCAATTCAACCTTTCCCTGGGGGTGTGCTTTGTACTATTTATTTCATAAAAGGTCAACTTTATTATTATTTTTACGGGAATTAGCTCACCCGGGCACACGTCACTGACCTACATCGGGGCCTGGGGGGCGAAATGTAATAATAATAATAATAATAATAATAATAATAATAATAATAATAATAATAATAATAATAATAATAAACCATAAAGAAATACAAAAATGAAAAAAAAGATCAAGAGTGAGAAACAATATATGTATGTTGTGTTGTCAATGGTAAGAGAAACAAATGAGACCCTGCAACTGTGCGTGAATGAGGCAGAAAGTCAGATCACCAACCTGGGACTTGGTCACAATTTTCGTGATGCCATATGGCAGCAGGGTCTACCATTAGACAACACATTATGCTTCCAATATCTTCCCAGACGGTAGTACCTCCCTGTTTGGTAGCTGCCTTCTACCTAGTAGGGTATCATTTAATACCTGCTTTATCTTATAAATGCAAACCGATTCTCCTTTGTTGCGAGTACTATATAATCTTATATTCTATTCATAAATTTGGATGTATACCTTAGAGGTAGTTTTCAACTTTACAAATACACACACACATAAATATATATACACACAATACCTCACTAGTCGGGAATCGGGACCTCTGTGTGTGAACAGGAATCGTTACCACCGCGACACAAGGACAAGAAAAACAATTCTAACATTCAAATATATGTTATTTTAGCTTTAAAGAGTTATTTTGTTTTATAATATCTTAGCTCGGTAATATGGAAAGAGTTTATAACCATTTGGTCTCTAAGTAAACAAATAACTTGGACATAAGCCTTTGTAAGTTTATCCATGCCATCGACAACCTTCTTTAACAATAAACATGAGAATGTTTTACCTGGAAACTCTTAGTTACACACTGGCAGAGTGACTATGGGAAAATAAGGGCTTTAATTCTCAATAATTACAGTGGGTTTTTTTTCTGTCCCTACGGAACAAAGATGATGACTAAAATAGTATAAAAATTACATTGGGAATCTGCTATAATTAAATTGCTCTTTCCAGTCAAAATAAAATATGGGCGTACAGATATTTGAGAGTACAAAGTTGGACAGACAGTATGTATGAACATTTGAGGATCTGAATCTAGACTGCTCGTATGAGACTGTGAACATAGGGAGGGCGATAAGTGAGGGAGGAGGTCGTGCTGGCGCCCTCATCTGCATCACAAAACCTTCCCACACATTACGTAAATAAATCCAATTGGTTGCATTTTCTCCTGGTGGACTAACCCTGTACATTAGTGTCCGGACTGAATAGGGCCACAAGTCCACCACTTAGGAGACGGGAGTGGCAGACATTTGTACAGGAACGGGAGGAGGATGGATTGACCACTTGGAGGCCTTTTCCGTCCGGGGGAAAATCGCTCTTCATACTCGAGTTCTGCTCCCCTGGCTGATCTCCCATTATTCTCACTATAGCTCACTCTGTGAATCTGACTCATGATGAATTGATTGTGTGTGTGTGTGTGTGTGTGTGTGTGTGTGTGAAGAAGCGAACGTTGCAGATTTGTAGTTAGGATTTTTTTAATATACATATATATATATATATATATATATATATATATATATATATATATATATATATATATATATATATATATATATATATATATATATATATATATATATATATATATATATATATATATATATTTTTTTTTTTTTTTTTTTTTTATTACACACACACATCAAAGTGACACCTGGATAACAACACCCACGGCTCTCAAGGCTATTGAGGCCAGATTTCAGCATCGACAATTGATTTGTCTTCCTATTCTGTCTGTCTGACTTATTCTTCCATCCAGGACGGGAGGGAGGGAGGAAGGTGGTGGTGAGGGGGCAGAGGGCTAGGGGTGAGAGATCAACAAAGTAGCAATATGTGCATCTTCTTATCAGTTGCACAACTCTCTCTCTCATTTCTGATAAATTTTCCACTTTCCTCAGAAAGAAGTGGACTTTCACTATTCACAAGATGGGGTTACATCACACCTGGACGATTCCACAATAGAGGATTCCATAATATATGTAAATCAAGAATGACTAGAATTTAGGATAACACCAAAATTAAATTATCCATTAAACTATAATGCATACAAAATATACCAATGCCGCCCAGAGTCGTTCACTGAACGAAAAAAACGACCACAACGGTCGTGTACGTTTTCAAAATAACCAGAGAGCAAAATTTTGCTATAGGTTAAGTTAGATTAGGTTTACTTAGGTTAGTTTGGGTTAGGTTATATTAGGTTAGGTTAAGTTAGGTTATGTTATGTTAGGTTTGATTAAGTTTTGTTAGATTAGGTTACGTTCAAATAAGTTTGGCTAAATTAGGTTGGGTAAATTAGGTTAGGTTAGATATGGATTTGGTAGATTATGTAAGGTTAGGATTGGCTAGATTAGGTTAGGTTAGTTTCGGTTAGGTCAGTTCAGGTTATAGGAATTTCAAGACCGTCTAAACGCGTTGTGGCTGTTGAAAAAAAACACGAAGCGAAATTTCCTTTTTTGGTTATATTGAAAACGTCTACAACGCATTGTGGTCATTTTTTTCGCTTGGTGACCGACTCCAGTCTTTGAACATAATTTGTGTATATATGCCCTAAGCAAAGTTGTTTAACATGTCCTTAAAAACGGGTGTAGTACCAGAATCCTGGAGGATAGCGAAAGTAATACCGATTTTCAAGAAGGGATATAGATCACTATCCTCTAACTACCGACCAATCAGTAACATCAATTGTAGGCAAATTACTGGAAGCAATCATTTCAAACTCTATTCGAAATCACCTGGAGAAGCACAAGATGATCAATCATTCCCAGCATGGCTTCACAAGCGGGCGTTCATGTCTAACTAATCTATTAACATTCTTTTCATCTGTTTTCGAATCAGTGGACGAGGGGCACAATTATGATGTGGTATATTTCGACTTTAGAAAAGCCTTCGACAGAGTCCCCCACGAAAGACTAATAAGACAAGTGAAGGCTCATGGCATTAAAGGAGATATTCTAAAATGGATTAGGGCGTGGTTACAGGACAGGAAACAGCGAGTGAGCATTAACGGCACTAAATCCCATTGGAGCAATCTCACTAGTGGAGTTCCCCAAGGCTCAGTACTCGGACCATTATTATTTATTATATACATAAACGACATAGATATCGGCGTAGACAGCAACATAAGTAACTTTGCTGATAACACTAAAATAGGGCATGTAATTAAATCTGACGAGGACTCCGCAAAACTACAGGAAGATCTAAAAAAAATTTTTCGAATGATCTGAAAAATGGCAGATGAAATTCAATGTGGACAAATGTAAAGTACTCAGTATAGGAAATGTAAACAGGGAAACCAGATACCAGATGAACAACGATGTTATTGAGAAATCCGACTGCGACAAAGATTTAGGAGTAATGATAAGCAGGAATCTTAAGCCAAGTAAGCAATGTGTATTTGCTAGAAACAAGTCTAATAGAGTACTTGGGTTCGTACAAAGGAGTGTTAGTTACAAGACTAGTGAATTCATCTTAAAATTATACCTTGCACCTTGTGAGAACTCACCTGGATTACGCAGTTCAATTCTGGTCACCGTATTACAGATGGATATAGAATCCTTGGAAAGAATTCAGAGGAGAATGACAAGACTTTATCCCAGGCATTAGGAACCCTGAGTATAGAGACAGGTTAAAACATCTTAATTTCCACTCCCTCGAGAGACGTAGAGCGAGGGGCGACCTGATAGAGGTGTATAAATGGAAGGCAGGGCTAAACAAAGGGGACATTACCAAGGTACTCAAACTATCCAACCAGGAGCGAACTCGTAACAATGATTTTAAATTAGAGAAATTTAGATTTAGGCGCGAAATAGGCAAACATTGGTTTGGAAATAGTGTAGTGGACGAGTGGAACAAGTTACCAAACATCATCATTAACTCTAATACGCTGGATAGCTTCAAACATAGGTTGGATGGATATATGAGCAATAGGGGTTGGGTGTAAATGGGACTGCCCAGTATGGACCAAAAGGCCCGCTACAGTTTCCTCCATTCTTATGTTCTTATGCTCTTGTATATATAAATATTCTTACTCTCACATAATATCATTGTCAATTTATAATAATATACTTCACTGATAAGTTACTGCCAACATTTATACTACGAGACAATAAGAAAATATTGTGTTAGCTAAACTGCTGCAAAATTTTCTCAAAGTTCCATCTCTATCATAATTAAATTTAGTTTTCATCCCGGAGAGGAGAAACAATTTTTAAAACAAACGTTAAAGATGTGGACTTTTTCAATGTCATCAGTAAATGTTTCAATTTATCCATACAGTGAAAACAAGTATATTTATACTGCACACTGTAAGCTAAGCCTCCTGCTTTCATTTCTCTTAATGTAAAGTTAGGCACCATTCATAGCTGAGTAGACTCAAGGTGCCCATGAGAGCAGAAGGCACCTAGCTGCCACAGTCCAGCTACAGGCATAATAATTTAATTTATACGGTACTGATTGACTGTAAACGAACGCATTTACGGTTACAGGGCAAGTTTTGTATAATTCAGAGAACACATACAGTACTCAGGACCATTGTACTTTATTATATGGTATTATCTTGTATACTCACACAATATAGTGTGCACTAATCTCTCTCAAACAGAAATTTGGCACAGAATGATTGTAGAGATGAATTTTAAAGGACTTTATATGTTATATATCATGCTGAAGGACGACATACGAGCATAACCTCAATGATAATGACCAAAGGAATCATCTCTGAGGTACTTGACTCCTGGCAGGTCTTGAGTGTGTTAGAGAAAGAGACTCAGATTTTTAGTTTAGATTGCCCACGAGGGGGCTAGTTTATTGGGCACCCCCTTACATCCTGTGCAAGGTGAAGCGCAGAAGCGTTTACAGCGCCCATCTGGGAAGCATGCGGAGTTCATGCTTGTCTTTATGACTCATGCATTAAGGGCGTAAATGTCTGAAGGGTCATGGATTTTGTCAGCAAGTTACATAAAGTGACAGAATGATGAGTGTGTGGGGAGGAAAATTCCCGGTACAATTTATCTGTTTATGGCAAAGTGTGGCAGGTCTCTAATAATGTCAAGTGCCTGTCTCTAGGAGGAGGGATATCTGGTCAGGGAGGGAAGAGGTGTTGGTAACGGCTGGGGACCTGTAGGAGGAGGTCATAGGGCAAGTGAGGATGTAGTGACAGAGGATGTGAGAGTCGGTTGTCAATGTACTAAGCGTGGCGAAGTACAGTGCGGGTGGAGGTGATATGGTGTGGTGGGACAGGTACAGTAGGGGTGGAGGGAGGCACATAGGCATTGACAATATTGAGGGGCATACCTCTTAGTGTGATTGTGGTGGCATGTACGTCGGTAGTGTCGGCTTCAAGGGGGGCGTCGAGAGGTTGGTAGGGGACGTCCTTCTTGGCGTAGATACGTAGTCCAATAGCATGTCCACCTGGTGGTCAATTGATGTGGAGAACTGGAGTGGATGGGCCCCAGGTGCCAGCATGCTGGTGGGGGACGGGGAGCCGGGGGTGGTGTCCTCGGGTCCATGAGTGTGCAGTGGATGGGCGGGGGCAGCCGAGCACGGGGCAGGCTCGGTGTGGACGCCAGCAGTGGTGCCAGGCGGCGGTGGAGTAGGCTGTGAGCGTGAGGGGCACACAGGGGGGCTACCAGGTTGTGTCAAACCAGAAGAGGGGGGTGACTGGGTAGCAGCTGGAGGCAGGGGTAGTCTGTGTAGGTTGGAGATGGCAGTACAGAGTTAATCAAAGAGTCTTTCAATACTGTTGGTAAATTCGTGTAAGAGGGATATTGTTACCGCAAGCGGTACTGAATTATGATGACACATAAACAAACATTATGTTAGGCTGTAACTCTGTCATGTTTATTGGGTGTGCCTGCCCGTATACAGTATATAGAGTGTTGAGATGGAGGCAGATGAGAGACCTAGAGTAGGTTAAGGTGTTGGGTGGTGTGAGGTGAGCTTGTTTGCGTATAATACGCCTGACACAGCGAGTTTGAAGTGGCCAACTTCATCACATGGTGCCCAGCCGGGCACCACCAGCCTCACTGTCGCTATCCCCATCACACCACCAACACCTAACCTGTTTCTCCTGAAGACTTTCAACACATAAGTTTAACTTGTATTTATTGTATACACAGGTAGACTGTGTCCATTGCATCGTTTATCATTGTGGCGACATAAAAATATGGCAAATTAAGTACGCATTGTAAGCGTTAAGATTAGAGTAATTACATAGCTATGATTGTTATGTAAATATATATTGGATTAGACTTTTATATGATTGCCTATGTATGATTTATTTGAAATACTAAAATGAATTGTATTCAACAGGTTTGATCGAATTATAATGTTGAAGTTCAACGTCACGAGTCTGAATATTCCTTTAACCGCCTGACTGGTGGTTACAGATATGATCTGTGTCGTGTCACCGGAGGGGGGTTGTGGGGGGGGCATCTGTTGGGGCACAAGGCCTGACAGCGTCAGAGTAGAGACGGAGAGGAGGCCCAGTTGTAGTTGAGTTAGGAGACGGCCGGGAGTGCTGTGTTGCAGCCAGGTGAGGCCAGGCAGGGGCAGGTGTTGTTGAAGAAGGCTCGGTAGGCTGGGGGAGAGGTTAAGATTGATACAGCCTTTGGGGTGGCTTTTCTCCTGGGACAGACGGACATTTGGGGCATTGTGGTGAGTCAGCATTGTGCCAGCCAACACAGTTACAACACCTGGGGTCAACAAAATAGCCCACACCACCCCCGGCTCCCGTCCCCCACCGGCATGCCGGCACCTGGGGCCCATCCACTCCAGTTTTCCACATCAATTGACCACCATGCAGACATGCTAGAGGACTACGTATCTACGCCAAGAAGGACATCCCCTACCAACCTCTCGACGTCCCCCTAGAAGCTGACACTACCGACGTACACGCCACCACAATCACACTAAAAGGTATGTCCCTCAATATTGTCAATGCCTATGGCTATGGCCTGGCACTTGACATTATTAGGGACCTGCCACGCGTTGTCATAAACAGATAAACTGTACCGGGAAATTTCCCCCCACACACTCATCATTCTGTCATTTTATGTAACTTGCTGACAAAACCCATGACCCTTCAGGCTTTTACGCCCTTAATGTATGAGTCATAGAGGCAAGCATGAACTCTGCATGCTTCCCAGATGGGCACTGTAAACGCTTATGCGCTTCACCTTGCACAGGATCTAAGGGGGTGCCCAATAAACTAGTCCCTTGGGGGCAATCAAAATCTAATACACGACACCTCCATGGCCACATTAGCTCTTCAAATACTGGCTATAATGCCCCACCTATTCTGTCAGAGGACACACGCAAGGTCTAAGTGCAAAGAAAATTTGGCAGCAATGAATAGAAGACAGACAATGTGGCAGAAAGGAACCTTGATGATCCCCTCACGTGAGACAAAAACACTGAAGAAGAATCTGAAATTCATAGGAGACGGAAAGCAAAACACAGATGATCTTGCCAGAAAGTTTGGTAACAAGATGCATGTGGGGAAAGTGTCCTCGGCGGTAAAATCTCTCACAGAGGAATCTTCCGGTGGTGTTCTGCCAATAAAAAAAAAGACATTACAACAATTAAAGGAAAAACATCCCCTGCAAGTGCAGAGGAAAGCATCAGGTTCCAGGGTGCCCATATCCCTCCAAATGCTGTCATGTTCGAGAAAATAACAGGAGGGGTGCTGGAAAAAAGCACTTAAGAAACTGGAGGGGGCAGGCCGCCGCAGATGATCTATGCAATGCCACCGCCCCCTTGCAAGAAAGCTAGCAACCTCTTGCTGCCACCACCTCCATGCTCTGACAGCCTGCCGCCTCATTCTCCTGGATAAAAATCCAGGATCTAGGCCTATAGGAGTGGGGGAAGTGCTGAGATGGATCATTGGAAAATGCATAATGGAGGTGGTAAATGATGATGTCAGGGCAACTGCAGGGAACCTGCAAGTATGTGCTGGTCACCAGGCTGGAGGCGAAGCTGCCATTCACGCCATGAGAAAGATATTTGAGCAACGTGATTTTGAGGATGTACTCCTGGTTGACGCTTCAAGCGCATTCAACATACTCAACCGCAAGGCTACACTGCACAACATCAAGATCAAGTGTCCAAGCATTGAAATGTCTGTTGAAAACACCTACAGAAACCCATCAGACCTCTATATAACAAGCTTCAAGACCCTAAGAGGAAATACCACAATACAGTCAGCTGAGGGAACAATGCCTATCCGTGGTCCAGCATACACTGAAATTTGAAACAACCGATTTCGTGCAATTGGCTGCACAACAGGAGCAGGAAAAAAGGAGGACATAAAAAAGTGGAGGGACCTGTTAACATCACGAGGTCCACAAATAGGGTACCACCCAAATGCCAGCAAGTCCTTCTTCATTGTAAAGCAAGAACACTATGGATGGGCAATGTAGGTGTTTGGTGGAGGTGAGGTCAGAATAACAAAGGACGGCCAAAAATTAATATAATCTTTTTCTTTTCCATTTTTTTTATTTCTTTTTACTCTTTTTTTTCGCCCCCCAGGACTTGTTGTGGTTCGATGGCCTGTGCTCGGGTGGGCTATTCCCCGTAAAAAAATAAAAGACATCAAGGTGCGGTAATTGGCACGAGAGACTTCAAAAGCGAGTACGTAACGGGAAAGGTGGGTAAAGGAAATCCAAGCTCTGTCTTATATTGCTAAAACAGAGCCACATGCGGCTTTTGCGGCATTCACCCATGGAGTCAAGCATCGCTGGAATTACCTGATGCGCACTATCCCTGATGTCGGACCGATCCTCCACCCTCTGGAAGAAGCCATCGAGGTCGCTTTTATCCCAACACTAGTGAAAAACTCTTATTTAACCCCAGCAGAAAGGTTGCTCCTTGCACTACCACCGAGACTGGGAGGAATGGGACTGACTAATCCAGTGGCGCTTCTCGCCACAGAATATCAGAACTCTGTCAAGCTCACGGCAGCCCTCAAAGAGCACATAATAGCTCAGAATACAGCAAGTCAGGTAGATACCAACGAATTAAACAAGATTCGACGGTCCATTACGACAGAACGGCAGCACACCCAAAGTGATAAACTGCAATAACTGATGCAGCAATTACCAGAGAACTTGAAAAAAAAGTACCTATAGCGCAGGAGGTAGGCGCCTCGAACTGGCTAACAACGTTACCGATAAGGGCTGTTAGGTTTTAAATGCAAGAAAGTGGTTTTCTTACCGTAGAACTCAGATACCTTCACACTGATTACTCACCCAGGAGATTATGGTGTATCACTACGTAGAATTTCACTCTGCTTCCGGCATTCAATGCATTGTGTACTTGATAAATGATGATTTAATGAATTCCATTAGCTTCCAACATTCATCTAAGTTATTGGTTATACTTTGTCATAACCAATCAGTCATTACCTTTGATAATAATAATAATAGAGGGGTCACAGATATGGGCAGATAATTGCACTTACGTTTATTTGGCACAATTCCATACACTGGACTTATAATTTGCAAGGATAGGTCAGTCACTCACATTCGCGCCACAGTACCGTAAGTTATAAGGGAGAGTTTGCCAACCTGGAGAATTAATCGTTAGATCTATTAGGCCGGCCTGGAGTGCTCTTGTAGCAAACAGGCCCTCATCATTGATCACTTTACAGGATGCGTTAACTTTCGCTGGACTTAACAACAATCTCGGGATTTTGCACACACAGACTCGTAGCACTGGTAGGACTGTATGGCCCCTGTTCTATTGTAAGTCCGCGGAGCAGGAGTTCTTCTCTCAACCAAGGTCTAAAGCCCACTGCTAAAATGTGGTTTTAAGGTGTGAGATGACCCCTATCGGCTGGCCGGGTACCTTATCTCTACCTAAACAAACATTTGGGATGGGTTGTGCGGGAGGTCCAGCCCAACCCATGACAAGGGCAAAAGGCTTCATCCTTAATAAACAAGAATTTACAGATGCCATTGCTCTAAGGTATGGTGGTCCATTAGGCGGTTTGCCTTCCCAATGCGTGAGTGGCTCATCTTATGACATTGACCATGCCATGGTGTGCAAGAAAGGGGGCTTCGTATGCATGAGGCATGACAAAGTAAGGAATCTCACAACAAATTTACTGAAGAAAATCTGCCACGATGTCACGGTGGAACCGCCCCTCCTTCCATTGGACGGTGAGAACCTCCATCACAAGACTTCCAACTCATCTAACGAAGCCCGTGTGGACGTCATCGTTCGAGGATTCTGGACTTGGGGACAGCGAGCCTTCTTTGATATTAGGATATTCGACCCCATGGCCACATGCCGCCGTAACTTGTCTCTTGAGGCTACACACAAGAGGAACGAGAACAACAAGATTAGGGCGTATGGCGAGAGAAATCATAATGTGGATCAGGGCAGCTTCACTCCTCGAGTGTTCACAACCTCTGGCAGGATGGGACCAAGTGCATGATGTCTCTACACAAGACTGGCGGAGGTGTTGTCTGAGCAGAAGCAGCAGCCCAGAAGCCACGTTACAGTCTGGTTGAGATGTCGACTGTCCTTCTCTCTGCTTAGGTTTGCATTGTTTTGCCTCAGGGGAATGAGATCGTCGGCCCCAAAGCCGACAACGGTTGCAGATATTGTCTATGAGGCAACAGTCGCTGAATGCCGCATATAACTGCTACTTAACGAGCTCAATACAGCTGGGGTAGCTACTTTTGTATTACAGTATGATATTCAATTTTAAGGCAATAAAATGGCGGCGTAGGTGTGGCTATTGGGGGAGGTTGAAGGCCACGTTTGAAAAAAAAATGAGATAACTAGAGACTCTACATAAATGTATATCCAATTAACATTTTTAATCCCTTCTATTCTTTAAGATAATAATATTACTTAATCTCCACTCGTGCACGACTTCCTTCATACATACAATTTTCTGCCTCGTCGACTTCCAGATATTTTGTTGTCTTAATGATGCCACGAACAACATATCAAAGAAGCATCACAAAGATTGCCGCTATTTTTGTTATATTATATAGATACAGTTTTAATCCACCAGCGTACAGTAATTATTTAGGTAAAGACACACACAGTGTTAAGGTGAGTAAGGCTGTGAGAGGTGAAAAAAGACATGTGGGGATGGAGATTATAAGTAAGTGGCCATGTATGAGTTACTATGAGTTGGTAAGTGGCCATACATGAAGAGAGTTACCATGAGTTGGTAAGTGGCCATGAATGCGGTGATTTCTCATATATTAGTTGACATGAGTGAGATGAGTGACCATGTATGAGTTACCATGAGTTGGTAAGTGGCCATACGTGAAGAGAGTTACCATGAGTTGGGTCAGTGGACATGAATGTTGTGAGTTACCATGAGTTGAGTAAGTGGCCATTAGTAGAGCGAGTATCCACGAGTGAGTTACCATCAGTGAAAGGAGAGTGAGGTGAGTGACCATGATTGACTGTAAGGAGAGTGAGGGTTAGAAAGCAAGGCTGATCAGGTAGGCAGCAGGCGTGGTGGCCTGACAGGTCTACAGGCGCACGTAGCGTCACCATCACCTCCTCAGCCTTGGTCATACATTATCCACATCTATGGCTCGCTACCCAACCCTGGTAGTGTTAGCGATAACTAAGATAACAGTAGTAACACCTCATTAGTGTTATCTGCCAGAAATGGTCTAAAGCGTTCACCTGGAGGGCGGTAGGACCCGTTATCCCCGCAGCGCTTCTTGGCTGACGTGTTGTACACCACTCCCGGGAGAACTGATTGTCCATTTCTGGTATCTTTTATTGCTTATACTACACACACACACACACACACACACACACACAGGGAAAAGGGAAACAATGGAGACCCTTAGCTTTCGTCTTTAATCAAGACATCTTCAGATGTCTTGAATAAAGACGAAAGCTAAGGTGCTCCGTTGTTTCCCTTTTCCTTGGGTGATTTTATCAATATATATAAATATAAATATAAATATATATATATATATATATATATATATATATATATATATATATATATATATATATATATATATATATATATATATATATATATATATATATATATGCAGTATATGCTGATAACCACAAGGATACAAGAAAACACCAAGTTCCCAAGCGCTTTCGTGTAATTCACATCTTCACGGGTGAGTACAGACTGAGGAGTAATTATTGACAAGGCTAATATATACAGTAGAGGAGAGTGAGATCACGTCCCTAGGGACAGCAAGTGTCCACTATATTCAGGTCATAAGGTAAAGTGACCCAACCTTTTCACCTAGTTACAAATCTTCTTAATCACAAAACTGTCCAGTTTGTACAGACCATTACTCAAATTCATGTTGACAGATTCGGTATGTTTAAAGAGACTAGATTTTATAATGTTCCTACTTTCAATTAAATTACAAGGTAAACTTAAGGAGGCATTATCCCAGTCAATGCAATGCTTATTATCTCTCATATGAATGAACAGAGTATTGGACTCCTGGTGTCACCCAAGAGTAACTCTAAAAGTTAGTGCTAGTCTTTCACTTAGTGTTAAAATCTCTTCAGTATTAATCAAGGGAAAGTCCACGACACTCTGAGGTACTCAAGTAAAACGCCATATAAATTCCATTCTGCCAAGAAGTTCATATCCCAGCCTTCTTCCTCTCTCCTCACGTAAATAGGGAAAATTAAAAATGAAGATAGCTTTGCCACATTCCTGAAGCTACTAGGGCGTTTGATGTGTTCTCACACCATATAACGTTTAGCAGTTCCTATTCCTAGATTATAAATAAACACAAGAAATCTTAAGAGAGTTTTCCATAATGTCTAACGATGAAGAAATGTTAAAAAACATATTTGATGCCTAGTGTGATGTTGTGGGTGAATCGCAGCGTGTGACGACGTGCCTATGTAACTCGGCCCTCTGGGTAACACTTATCATGACCATCACCACTCTCCTTCCCTTATACTCGCCCCCATGGTATCCCTTACAACTGTACATCTATCAGTACGGAGGATCACAGCCTCGCAACTCGGTTCTCCCAGGGGCGTCTTCTACCCATCGTCCTCCCATCCTGTCCCTCTCCCCAGGAACTCTCCAGGGGATGCTGTAATGACTTGTTCTCATACTGTTGTCCATAACGCTGCTGCTGTTTCTTTCTTTGTGGATTTTATTACTGAAGTAGCTCTGACTCCACAGATATTTCCAAAATTGTTGTTGTGACTCTTGCTGTTCGTATATAGGCTATGGCCACCACTTCCCACTGCCGTTGCTGTTGCTGGCGGTACTGAAGCCGTTGTAAGAGCTATCCTATTTATTTAGTGTCTATACACCGTTCAGAGATAATAATCAATGTTGTTTTCTGTTAATAGAAGAGTTGTCCCTATTTCTACCATGAATCACACCGACGAAGTTATCATTATTTCTAACTGTCTCTGCAGCGGCTCCTGTCGTTTTTATTATTATTATTATTATTATTATTATTATTATTATTATTATTATTATTATTATTATTATTATTATTATTATTATTATTATTATTATTGATGTTACTGTTGATACTAGCAATATACCTTCAAGAACAATGTTATAAAGACTTTGCCAATATCCTAAATTTTATTCTAAATAATCTACTACATAATACAGTATTTGTGAAAGCATATATTGAGAGTTCAAAAGATTTAAATATAAATCAATGTATAATGATCATCCACGTACTATTAATAATATGCACCATTGACGAGGTGTGGTACTGCACAGTCACGCATAACATAGCTCTTTTTTTTTTTGTAGTGGCTTGTGAGCTACAGCACAAATACAGTCCAGATGCTCAACGAAGGATGGGACACCTAGCTGGGGTGTGACTTTCTTCACGTCCCACGCCTTCTTTCCTACATCAGTAAGTGTCCCCGATACCTGGAGCGTTAGTAAATATAGTGTCACTTAACTATCACTTTGAAAAAATAACTTTTCTTTCCTGAGGTGTGTTACCTGACGAGGGACCCCTAGCATTAACCAATTAATGACTGTGGAAGATCTACGTATTGTACAAGCTGCAGCCATTCCTATACCATCAAGTTAGGAAACTTTAATAGTTTCATCCTTAGTGAAGTAAGCAACAGCTTAGGTTTGATTTGTTTTATTAAATAGTCAACACACGGCGACTCAATCTCGCACTTTATATTAGATGATTCACCAGACTGTGTGTGTGTGTGTGTGTGCGCGCGCGCGGGCACACAGGGTGGTGTAATGCGTCTAATGTGGTAGCATTATGTTAGTGTTTTGGTGCAAGTATTGCTTGCTTCCTCTCGCTTTCAGCTAAAAGCGGCTACACATCCTCTTTATCATCAAGACTCCTGCTGTACCTCCTCCTGGCAACACACGGCAACTGGGTGCTTGCAGCCCCAGGCTAGACCAGCAGGTAATCTTGGAGCAGCAGTGGGCCCCACAGGGACTGCATATTGATCCACCGACGTGTGGACACCCCCTGGCGCCTACAAACCACTGCCCCTCCGCCTTGCTAACTAACCTTGGTAGTTATGAGGCCACGGGAGTAAACCCTGAATGAAAAATCAGCGGTGGAGCCCTGCATCAGGCAGACATTACTACAGAGCTCCAGTAAGACCCCACAGGCAGTATAGGTGGAAGATATCACCACCATGGGAACCCAACGACTACACTAGCAGATGAGGGCACTGCAAGATGGACAGGCTACTAAGGCGAAACCCAACAAACTGGTCTATCGGCAGTCCATTGTAACTCTCCCTCTCCCCAGTCATCGCAGCTACCTGCACCACTGAATCAGGAAAAGGGAGAGCCAAGATGCGTGGTTACAGCCTGCGCACCTGCCTCACCACATAAATCAACTCACGTGCAGCCACCATCCAGCTACTCATGCTTTTCCTCATCACAACCCCTAAACCCCCAAAACTCCTATGGCGACATACGGGTGGCGACGGGACAGGCAGAGATTACTGCAGGGAGACTCTAGTCACAACTCTGCCCATGGGTGGCATACATATGACGATCGTTTATGCACTGTGATCTAGGCAGCTATGCAAGCCAGTCCTGTCTGTACTACTGAGCAGCCCTTTCGAGGAGCCACTTTGCTCACACCAGATGGGGAGGGGGCTAAAAAAGCTGCCCAAAACATTGTCTACCTAAAAACCCAACCTGACTGGGTAACCGTACCCAGTAAAGTCACCCTAATGCGGTCGAAAACATAATCATACTCACAGATCAAAACAAAATAAAACTGTACAACTTCTTATGGTCACTGCATGGAATGTCAGGACCCTCTCGATACTGACACAAATGATTGTCCTGAAAGAAGAACCGTCCTTGTGGCAAAAGAGTTGTCTAGGTATAACATCGACATAGCAACCATTAGTGAGTCCCGGCTCCCAGACGAGGGTCGACTCACAGAACGGGGGGTCCAGTTATGCCTTCTACTGGAAGGGTGACCCTGTTTCGGAGAGAAACAGCGCTTTTGGATTTGGCTTTGCCAATTGCCAATCCATCCTACTTAGGCTAACTGAAATGCCTGTTGGGATCAACGAGCGCCTCATGACGCTCTGAGTCCCACTGAATCACTCACGCCATGTCTTCTTCATCAGTGCATATGCCCGAACAAGGGATGAAGAGGATAACGACATCAAGGAGGCGTCTTACACCGACCTCGACAGAGTGCTAACCTCTATCCCTAAAGAATATAAGGTTGTGCTCCTAGGTGACTTCAATTCCAGAGTTGGCAGATATGGTAACTTACGACAATGAACCATAAGTAGAAACGGAGTGAGCTTACAACTCCTCAGTAAGTGTGCTGAACACAACCTTGCTATCACCAACACCTTGTTGGGGCATGCCGATAAGTTCATAAGGTTCTTGGCAACATCCATGATGCAAACATTGGCATCTCATTGACTACATCATTTTCAGTGAAAGAGGTGGTTGAGATGTCCTTATCACCCGAGCCATACGTGGCTCAGACCACTCTTTTAAAGATCATTGGCTCGTCAGAGCCAAACTCTTCCTTCACATCGGCCCAAGACGGTGAAGGCAAAAAAGACTCCAAAAGAGGCTTTAACACCTATCATCTGGAGGATGAAGCGATAGCACATGCTTTCAGAGAGAAGCTCAAGGATCGGATGATAAACAAACCAACAACAAATAACCCAAATTCGAGTGCCAAATAAACGGCAGTGTCCTGCACCATAGCACCAGTTCTTCCCTATCCAAAGGCGGTTAAAACAGGGATGTGTACTGGCACCAACTCTCTTTTCCATTTACTTGGTTGCCTTCCTTACTCGAGCCAGTGCCAATTTAGCTGGCGGGGTGGACATCCAGTACCGGATGAATGGACTTTTCAACATAAGACGACTCCATGCAGGAAAAAACGTTTTGGCCAGTTCCATTACTTAACTTCAGTATGCAGACGACATCACACTGAATGTGACCTACAGATGATCATGAGCTCCAACACAGATGCGTATGCACACTTCGGCCTTGAGGTGAATGTACGTAAAACTCAGATTCTCTTTCAGCCTGCCCCTGGTTCAACTGCACCTCCACCATCCACCCAGGTTAATGGTACTACCCTCTCTAATGTTACCCACTTTCAGTACCTTGGCTCCCACCTGTCCACCACTGTGCATCTCAAGCCTTTGGCAGACTCCATACCTTCAGCTGTAGGGCGCTGATAATATCTACAAAGTTGCAAGTATATCGAGCAGTGGTCCTCCCCACCCTGCTATATGGCAGCGAGACGTGGGTCTCATATAGGAGGCACATCAAGACACTTAACAACTTTCACCAACGTTGTCTACGTTGGAATAACGATAGATTTTATTTTACCTTTTATTGGTATTTTCTTAATTCTTTCCTCACTTTTATTCTTTCATTATTTTATTGATTCCTTAATCACTTTTAATCTTTCTTTATTTTCTAATTCTCTTTTCTTCTGTTCTTTCTCTGTTCTTTATACTTGTGAGATGGTGGAGGTGGAGCAGACTGAGAGAGAGAGGGAGAGAGACTTGCTTATGGTTGAGGGGAGGTGCCAGTTCGCCTGTGGTCACTCCCCCCACCAGAGGGTAATCATATATGAGGGGAGAGAGAGAGAGGGAGAGATGATAACTGGGGAATTGGACCAACATACAACTTAAACAGAGGAAACATGAAACAGTTATGTTGTTTCTAATGGACTCAATGTATCACTGCATAACACCAAAGACAAATATGACAATATTTTACTCATCGCCAAAGGGGGTGGGGGGGATTTATAACACTTCTTAATGTTTCCTTTGTTTATTAAACATCTTCTATTGAGTTTGACAATTATACTGCAAAACAATAAACCATTCTTCCTAGCCAGTTAAACAGGGATCGCATGAATCACAATACATTTCGTGAAACGGATAAAACCTTAAAGGTACTCACACATATAGCGCCCCACCCCCCATGAGGGAAGATGACACACGCACACCCACACTTCACTCTCTCCAAAATCAGACTAGCTTTTTCAAACCGTTTAGCCCACAAAGGACTCTACCTCTTCTTGACGTCACGTCTCACAGGTTTTCATATTGGTTCAGGACTAAGGCATTCACACTCACAGGTCACTGCGATTGGATTCACGTTTGGCGGGAATTACTTACTCATGCCATTGCTACAACGTTCCTTCCTCCTACTTCGCTGGGAAGACAAGAGAGCAAATGTCAGTACACTTGCAAACCTGCAGTATCCTTTCATATCTGCAGGTAGGACAACCTCCATCCCCAATCCCAAATCAGGCCTGGCTGCTCCAAGAGCTCCAGCCGGAACCACCAAACGGGCCGCTTACAGGCAAAGGCCCGTGTCGGACTACGGTCCGACAATCTCAACAACAACAGAAGATCGTGGAAAGGTGTTATCACTACCAGAGACACGACCTTCCTCAAACCGAAACTGGCGAAGAAACGCTATATACTCCAAGAGGACTCCCGGCGCTTACCTTAACCACGGATCCGGGAACATTCACGTTCCACGGTGCTACCCACCCGAGGATGCAAATCCAGTGGCTGCCGTGCAACTACACCACTTCTACGACGCCTCCCAACAAGCGTATGGAGCTGTATCGTATCGTGTGAAGATGGAACCCACCATATCTCCTTCGTGTGTGGCAAGGCCAAGCTAGCCCCTCTGAAACAGCAGACCATACCTCGACTCGAGCTCTGCGCGGCAGTACTGGCTGCCAAGGCAGACAAACAACTACGACGAGAACTTGAATTACAAATAGACAGATCAGTGTTCTGGACAGACAGTACGGCAGTCCTTCAGTACATACGAAATACCGAAAGACGCTTCCATTCCTTCGTGGCCAATCGAGTGGCAACGATACACGAGGACTCCAATGCAGAACAATGGCGCCACGTGAAGTCGGCACTGAACACAGCCGACGACACTAGTCGTGGACTACATGGAGCAGAGCTCAACGAGGAGGGCAGGTGGATTCGGGGACGCAAATTACTTGACCACACAATACAGACGTGTGTGACTTGTCGGAGAAGCAACTGGAGGCCTACCCACCAACGCCAAGCCGACCTGCCAGAAGATGGAAGCATGCCCAATTCAGCACGGACCAATTTTGGAAGAGGTGGGTAAAGGAATATCTCCCGACACTACGTCAGTGACAAAGATTCTTCAAAACTCACCGTAATCTCCACGCTGGGGATATCGTGATCATCTCTGGACAACCCTTCCCCAGGAGTCAGTGGATGCTAGAGAGAATACTGGAGGCACTACCGAGCGCAGATGGCCTGGTGCGAAGTGTTAAAGTGAAGACAAAGGACTCAGCGTTAATACGCCCAGCGACGGGACTCTGCCTGTTATCGCCACGCACAATTGTGCGCGCCGGCCTATGTTAAGTGAAGAAACTTTTTACAATCAGAATAGCTTACTAAGCGAGGTTGAGGTTGCTTGGGGATTACTGGCCACTTCGCCGTTAGGCTATATCGGCCGAAGCTGTTTGTTTGCTGAGTCAATTTCTTTGGACTTCTTCGTTTTGTTCTCTTTACTTTTCAATTGCCATTCTTCTTCTTGGTCTTGTTCTGGTATATTCTCGTAAACGTCTAAAAATGGTGTTAAATCGTTTTCTTCGGTCTTGTTCAATTCTGGCTTCTTTTCTGTGGTCTTGTTGGGGTCTTGATTTTCTTTTCTGTGGTCTTGTTGGGGTCTTGAATCTTCTTTTCTTCGGTCTTCACTACAAGGAGAGCCTCAGTTTTTTCTTGCTTCGCAGCTTAGCCACCCTACACTCCTCCCTCCACTTGGGACACTCCCGTTCGGGGGAGGAGTGAGGGCCACCACAAGCTGCGCATTTCTTGGCTTTAACAGCCGAGCAGTTGGTGTGCTGGTGCCCGGGTGTCCCGCAGCTACCAACAGACCTCCCGAGCACGACACTTCCCTGCCAGATGGCCGTACCTCTGGCATTTGTAACATCTTGTTGGTCTTCTTTCATACGGTCTTACTGGGATGTTCTCCCATCCCAGCAATACGGTGCGTGCTTGGTAGAGTCTTGGGGTAGCCAACCAGTGCAGTTGCACTGGTCAGCTTCCGTACTATTGAGAGCTGGTCTCCGAACAGCTGGGCCAGTTCTTCTTTTTCAAAGTGTTCTATCGCAGAGTGGGAGATGACTCCCAACACCAAGTTGTCCTCTGTGTGAGCTTCCACTAGTATCTTGATCCCGTTAATTTCTGTTATGTTGGCTATTTGCTGGGCCTGTCCCCATTCCGCGAAGGTGACGATGAGGCCGTCACTCACTGGTCTGCGGACGACCCTTGTTACCCCCCTGATTCCTAAGGAGTCAAAAAACTTCCTTAGGACAAGGAGGTTTAGTTGCTTGCACGAAGGGCATGTGACTGGGTACAGTCTTACGACCTTCGCCTGGTCACAGGTCAGCATCGTCAGGTTCATGGTACCTCGGGAGCAGAGAAGATCTTGCCTCGTCAGGTTCACGTAGTACCTCGGGAGCAGACAAGATCTTGCCTCGCCGACTGTGTGACAGCCTGTGACCATAGCCTTCTACTGTAGAGGGAACATCTTGATTCTCGTCAGTCAACATTTTCCTGCAGGACATTATATTTGTTCTCGTTGATCTAACCCTAAACCCCAAAACGTGAGTGTGATTGTGAATTGTTGAATCTTCTGAGAACTCTAAATAACTCTAATAAGTGTAATTATGTACTGTATATTGATCGTATTATTCAAACTGTGTCCTGATGTACTAGCAGTTGTTATATGTGAATTGTATTCAACAGGTTTTGACTAAATTATACTCATCGAGTCAAAGAGAAGGGTCTTATTGTTCTGCCCAAGCCAAAATCGCTCCTATGAGCGATTACAGTACAGTATGTACTGTACACTACCTGCACCAAGTCTCTCGTGGCTCTTACAACTGATCTTCAAACCCGGTATTTTGGACTTGAGCTGTACAGACGTTAATGATGTTGTAATGGGAATGAACCTTAACTACGCCTCTTAAATACACCGGGACTCCGCCAAATTACTGGTAATTTCACCACGCTACCACCTGACAGCCGAACCTTGGCCAAAAAAGAGCAGGATTTTTTTTGTGAGGTGGACTCTAATTAGTTAGGAAATAAACTCAGTCCTAAGTTATAATTACACACGTTCCTTTACCCACATAACACTACTATGGAAGCTCTCTCTCTCTCTTCCTCCTTTCTTTATATATATATATATATATATATATATATATATATATATATATATATATATACTTCATTTTTAGTCCATATAACACGCGGACTTTGAACATATAATCAACTACCTCACCAGCCAGGACTCGAACCCTCGACCTACTGCGTGGGACTAGGGAACGTTACCGACCATGCCACAGACACTAAAAGCAGTTCCTAGACTATGTTATATTTCACACAAAGCCTGTTCATCAGCTGATAACCGTGTAATTGCTCTTAATGGTATGGTATTCTTATTCAGTAAATCAGGACTGGTCTATTAATGTGAATATTTAGAATATATATATATATATATATATATATATATATATATATATATATATATATATATATATATATATATATATATATATATATATATATATTCTGTGAAGGTGTTTGTGTGGCAGGGGGGGGGGTTGCTTTGTATAAAAATGTTTACACATCTTTTATATGAGTAATATTGATCGATGAATGAGGGTTACATTTCCGTACCCGCATACCTGACTATTGACGGTAGTCTGTATTCACCAAGCAAAACAAATAATTGAGTGAAGGGAAGACATACACTTTACTGTCGGATGAATACGCAGACTTCCTCCTCTACTCCTCCCACCCCACTACACCACCCTCGTCATATACGTCCACTGTACTTTAGAGAAAGAAAAAACTAAACTTCCCAACACACAATCTAAGATCTTACTTCCCTTCATGTTCTACCCGTACACCCTGATATTCTATGACACTGACACTGCGTTTATACTATGGCAGGTGGCTGGAGGCGGAGGAGGTGGGGGTCGTGGTTCTAGTAGCCCCGAGCTGATAGACCAAGGTGTCAAAGTCTGAATGATTGGAGTGTCTACCTTTATGTTTTTTTCGCATGAATATAACACATCTTGGTAAGCTAAAATGTAGATATAATTTTACTGTCGTCTTTGGATCGTATCTGAAGTTGTATATTATTTATCTAATTCTAATGGCCACCCACTAGAAGTGACCAGGCCGAGGGAAGGAGGCCAGTGGCCTGTGTAGGATCCCTCCATTGTTCTTGATAATTTTGTCAATGGCTATTTTGAAGCCCAGTGCTGTTCTTGATTCGAATGCTGGTAGACCGTTCCATAGGTCTACCACCATCTGTGTGAAGAAGTGCTTACTATTACCCGAAATGTTCAAAATAAGCGAAATATTCTAATATTTACTTCTTCTAATTCCTCGTTCATCTCATTAAGTTCTTCCTACATCTACAATTTGATATCCTTCCTCACGTGCATCCTTCCTTCCTTCCTTGAGCATTCTAGTTGTTTGAGAGATCGCCCACACACTCTACACACCCTACCTCTCCTCCCACACACTCTACACACCCTACCCCTCCTCCTACACTCCTCCCCCCTCCCCATACTATTCCCCATACCCTATTTATCTACCCTATGCCACGCCCCTATACCCCTCTCACCCACTCTCCATACCCTCCCTTTCCCCAACTCCCTATACCACATTACGCGCCCTCTTCATCACCCCTAAGTTTAAAGTTCACCAAACTCCTTTTTTTCCTGTCCTGAATTATTAAGTTTTAGTCACGTCCTCTTGACCCCTCCCGAGTTATTTCATCTCACCCTAGATCCGTTCTCAGCGCCTAAAGCCTTACTCCTGGTCACCCGGTCCCTGAACCTTAAAACCTAGCAATCTCCACCCTACTCAGTGAACTTCCCTCCTCACTATTAACCTTCGTGCTTGGATCCTCTGGCGTGTTGCTCTAATTATGAGAATCTTTCTGTACTAACAACCTAGACCTGTCCATAGCAATGTGAATCTTAGTATCCACATCCTAGACCGGTCCCTAGCAGTGTGAATCTCCGTATCCACATCGTAGACTTCCCCTAGCAGTGTGAATCTCAGTACCCACATCCTAGACAAACAGGGCACCCAAGGGCCAGCATGCTAGGCCCCGCCCTCACACTATCCTGCCTCTGTATCCTGCTAGGTCCCGCCTCTCGCCCCTAGTCTCCGCCTCTGTCCCGGCCGGCCCTAAGTACCTTCCCCCAGTAATTATACTGGCAAGAGGGAGGTATGACTGGAATAAATAATGACTCGCTCTCCATGATGGCGGACCTGGTGCTGCAGGGTAGGTGGGAGGGGTGCGCTGGGGAAGAGGGAATGGGGAAGGGAGAGGGTGTGGGAGAGATGGGAGTCCTCGGGGGGTGGTGATGGGGGTAGGTACAAAGTGGAGTGAGAAAGGGAGGCTGGCCTGGATTTATGGTTCTTGTTTTTGTCCTTATTATATTGACCCGGCGCACTGTCTTGTTTCAGCTGAGGGTGCAGGCATGTCTGGGTGTTAGTGTGTCGTGAGGCTAACCGTGACTTGGTCCTTCACCTGTACGTACGATGAAAATTATTTATTACGAGAAAACGAAAGAGGTGGTTCATTTAAACTGCTTTGAAAATCAAGCATCTTTAAACGTTCGTCAGTCTTTTTTTAATTTGAATTAAGAGACTAATGTATATGCATATGCAAATACATACCTACTGTATATGCCTACATACATAATACAAACATATATGTAAACATACACGTATTCGCTCTTTCATGCTTTCATAAAAACAAACGCAAATAATAATTTTCATAAAGTCCTAATTCCTTCATCACGTCTTTGATATGCCCATTTACATAAATGGTTGCATGATTTTATACAGTACATATATAACTAGATGGAATACTGGTGCATCAGTTACGGTTCTATAACCACAGCTTCTCCTCCCACTTCGTTCACCTCTTACCTCACGCAGGGGAATACTAAGGATCTCTCGGTAAGGTCCGAGTTCACATTCCTTATATCCAGGATGCTAGATGATGGATGGTCAGTTCAAAGATGGTTTGGACTACAAATTTTACGTATTTTTCAAGGACAATAATAATGTTTTAGTGAATGTGCGGATGCAGCAAAAAGCAAACAATATAATAGATTGTTTAGTTTACTTGAGCAGATCTTGTCTAACCTGACTACAAAACGCATATGTGATGAGCATGATAATATGGAAGACTTCTCCTGTATGTCCATAACACCGAGAAGTGGTTTTTGTCTCATAGTAATTCCTTTGACCATTCTTGCCCTTGTACAAGAGCATACGTATTGGCCAGCAAGTTGCTACCCACCATGATAAATTAATTCTATATACATGAGATTGATCTTGAATAGCGTTTGTATACTGCATCATTCTAAAATACCTGTACTGTACTGTACTGTACTGTACTGTACTGTACTGTTGTTGCTGGATTCATATCATTTGACTTTTCTCGTATCTTTATCTGAACTTGTAATATTTTAATTTGTGTGAATAAAATGAACTTACTATCAATGTTTTGTTACTTAGCTGCAGCTACAGGTCTTGGGGACGCTTCCTTCCTCTATACTCTGTCACCCAATTTGTCGTACGCTTATCACATGTAATCCTGTGAGATGGTTCAACTTAGGGGAAACGACGCCACTTCCAGATTAGAGAGATAATATTTCTATAATTTGTCTGACAGTGTGAGTTGTAGGAGTATATTTTTAGAAAATGTCATGAAAATTATCTCAGAAAAAAATTATGCATCTGGTACACATGTGGGGTAATATCTACGGTTCGACAGTATCATAACAGTGATAAAGCGTGGAGACAAGTCTATACCCATCTGAGACTGCAGAGGTAGACTGCTATAATATGGAAAAATCAGATGTACTGTATATATAAACCACTTGTGACTTGTGACAACGACGATGTATGATTATTACTTTCTAACGTCGAAGTGAATCAAGGTCGTTCCTCAGATCTGTTAACGCTGCGAATAAACTTCAGTCGAAAGTCTAAATATATTGAGCAAGAATTCCGTCAGTTATGGCCTTCGTTAGTATGATTCTCCAGACCATGATCTTCTTTATTTCCACTCTGTATTGGGGTAAATCCTGTTCCTTTTCATATTACATAGGAATGAGTTCTGTTGTTACGTACTCGGAAGACTATTTATTTTTAGTTGGGGCTGATGTTGTCCTTTCCTTCCCAGGTGAGGAAGTAGAAGGTAAGCTATATAGATGCATCATTAATAACACCTTTCTTGTATCACAGACTTCTCTTATATAAACAGAATTATGTCCCTATTTACGTGGGAACAGACTGAATGTTTACATTTACTGGAGGGTCAGCAGCCATCAAATGCACACACACGACAACCACTCATGTGAGGAACCAGTCACATGTATGTGTTTTATTTTAGTCAATTATCTGAATATAATGTACCAAACTCTGCAGTCTAGGAGAATGTATAAATATCCTCACCAGCTTCTTGTAGACTCATAAATGGCTCAAAATTATCCAGATATAAGAGAGATATAAGCCTATTCTGTCTGAGCTTGTCTGTGATACACGAGACTAGGCCGACGCGCTCGACACCTAGGAAGCACGATGCCAACCTGTATATGATAGGTAATGTAAGGCACACATGACGGTCTGTACTTAACGTCATGATCACGTGGTTAATAAAGGGACTAGATCATTTCAGCCTGAGTGAATGGTTCTGTGTGTCCAGGTCACTTTACTTACCTGCGTTAACCTTGTAGAGTGATACAATATGAGTCAATAGAAAAGGTGAAAATTAGCAATGACGAGGAGACATTGTTGAAGTCTCTTGCTGTTGTTATAATGATATAACTGCGCGTCAACAACAAAGGTCTTTACGCGCGCAACAAGGTTAGTAATACACTAGACCAGGGGTCACCAAACTTTTTTCACAGTGGGCCGGATAACTGAAAGAATGACGAGCGCGGGCCGGATAATCATTCTGTTCAATACTTGCAAGCCAGAACGAAAGCTCTGGGAAAAAAGACGAAAAACCATGGTAACGTCAGAGTGTAGGCGGAGCTACCACGAGCCGGGGAAGGACTTGGGATGGCGCGAAATAAGCAAACATTACAATAAACAAGAAAATCTAGATACAATAATTTAAAATTGAAAATAGTAAATTTAAGGCACATAGCAGTCAGGAGGTCTCCGCAAGCGTGAAGATCTCCTAGTATTCCAAACATAATATTAAATTTAAATTGTATCACAACGTCTCGTGTTCCATACGTTTTATCAAGCAAATTCAAGTACCGTCGGCGGGCCTGATGAACTGACGTCGCGGGCCGGATCCAGCCCGCGGGCCGTAGTTTGGTGACCCCTGCACTAGACTAACAATATTAAAACATTCTGAAAGATAGAAATCTCTGTTGTTGTTTTTTCAAGCGTTGCCGATTGACCATGACAGAACTCACCGGCTGATTAATGACGTTTTATAAGGTACATCATAGCCGACTTGTTGTTCCTCTCCCACAATATATTCCTTCTCCACCACCACAATATATTCCTTCTCCTCCACCACAATATATTCCTTCTCCATCATCACAATATATTCCTTCTCCATCACCACAATATATTCCTTCTCCAACACCACAATATATTCCTTCTCCATCATCACAATATATTCCTTCTCCAACACCACAATATATTCCTTCTCCATCATCACAATATATTCCTTCTCCATCACCACAATATATTCCTTCTCCATCGCCACAATATATTCCTTCTCCACCACAATATATTCCTTCACCACCACAATATATTCCTTCTCCAACACCACAATATATTCCTTCTCCATCACCACAATATATTCCTACTCCATCACCACAATATATTTCTTCTCCAACACAATATATATATTCCTTCTCCATCATCACAATATATTCCTTCTCCATCACCACAATATATTCCTTCTCCATCGCCACAATATATTCCTTCTCCACCACAATATATTCCTTCACCACCACAATATATTCCTTCTCCAACACCACAATATATTCCTTCTCCATCATCACAATATATTCCTTCTCCACCACCACAATATATTCCTTCTCCTCCACCACAATATATTCCTTCTCCATCACCACAATATATTCCTTCTCCAACACCACAATATATTCCTTCTCCAGCACCACAATATATTCCTTCTCCTCCACCACAATATATTCCTTCTCCATCACCACAATGTATTCCTTCTCCAACACCACAATATATTCCTTCTCCAGCACCACAATATATTCCTTCTCCAACACTACAATATATTCCTTCTCCTCCACCATAATATTTTCCTTCTCCAACACTACAATATATTTCTTCTCCAACACCGAATCTTGAAGAGGTAGTCTTAGACAGGCCTTAACTGCCGTATAATAAAAACTAGATAAAATTGTCTTGGTAAGAGTTAAATTCTTTAGTTGTAGGACAGTAAACAGTGATCCATTACTTGGTCTCGTGGCCTTAACCTGGTTGTCGACTGGTCTCCAGGGGTGAGCGCCGATGGGCTCTAGATCCCTATTACTCTCTGTTCAAAATTCGATTATCTAACTAGTATTATTTTGGCTCTTGAAAATAATAAGAAAATGTAACAAATGAATAAGCCGAGGTGAGCTTAGGTGTGTGTAATGCTACATAGGGATAATCGTCCGGTTAAAACTTACAAAGTTACTGATTTTATTTGGTAAATTGTTATTTTTTCCTATAAGTTAATAGATATTCATTCGTTTTATTTAAGACATCATTTACCATCATAAATTTCCAAACTAGGTAGGGTTAGGTTCCGTTATGCTTGAAGCTATTCTGATTTATATATAATGCTTATCTACATCATCGTCTCTGTCCAACCATAAGTTTCCAATTAAAAGAAACATATAGAAGCACTGCATGTCGTAATAACTCATATTTAGTGTAACATATACACGCACATAGAAGCAAGTAATTGTAAGTGTACGGGTGTGTTGTGATCGTTTGTGTTTGTGAATAGTCTAATGCTACACCATTGTACAAATAGTATTATGAATATGAGGGAAAGAAGATCGACCTACGTCACTCTTCTCCCGCATCCTGCTGAATGTCCAGACTACCACACTTGTCATCCCTAAACGCTGGAGGTAATGAGCTCCATCAGCAGAACGTCCACAGGTTTGCTAATAGTGAGGGATGACCCAATAGTACCCTTACTCATCTATATGAATATTTATGTCCTTACCTGAGGTCTGTTGGATAAGAGAGTTTCTTAGTTGGAAAAATTTTAAACCAAGTCTCTCTCTTGAATGAAAGAGTTCTTGTTTCAGTCTTCCTTGATTTGAGTCTCTAAGTTCCCTGATGTTCATAAGTAACTGGTACAGTAGTCTCATAGTCATTCCAGCCGGGGATGAGACTAACCAGTGTTTAGGGAATATCTATCTATAGTGTAATTTCCTTTGTTAACTGATTTTGTGTTCTGAAACTAACAAGGATTTGTGAATGATTAAGCGTATTTGAATATACGAGAAGAGAATGGCTCTCATTTTAGCCCTTAGCAATACTTTCCAACGTTTTGGAAGAGATAAACCTGAACAACTGTTGAGTGTATTTCCAGTGAGGAACAAGCGATGATGTCACCTTACAACTGGGCATCCATTCTACAAACTGAATTAGTTTCCATACTCACAGCTATTAAATTTGTCGAAAGCCACTGTCACTTTGAGTATTAACAGTGAGATAAACACCTCAAATAAATTAACAAGAAATAATACCTATATCAACATAACCAAGAGTGAAGCGCAGTGCAGTGAACAGCCTTCACTCTAGTACCAACTGTGACAGGTGGAAAGATTCAGTGTATATGAGGTTAAGATTAGGATATAAATATTATTGGGAACTTGGAGCTGAGAGAAGGATAAAGAATGTAGAGTTTGTAGAACATCCAGATCCCATACCCTGCCACATTATATACTGGAATGCCCATTGCTTAATGTATATAGAAATGCCCATATAAATAATGTCCCCATGCAAATAGAGTGGAGGTTTAAAAATAGGAAAATAGATGAAATATTAAAGAAATATAGAAATTTTGCATCTAGAATATAACTATGTACTATAACTGATTATATGAAATATTAGGGATTTATGTGAGTCCTGAGAGGGACATTCCTGGACTGGGGTGGGGATGACTTATGTCACTTCATCCGTTTGAGATGTATTAATGTTTTTTGTATCTCAATAAACGTATCAATCAACTGTGACAGGGGTGAAGATCACATACTCATAGGATTCCGCCCCACAAAATCACATTAAAGTGTTCCCAGGTGGATGACCAGTTATCAGTGCCCAGAACACAGAATCCTTCCACTGATCACTCGAATATTTTGCTGATAAATTCCAATGCAGTGAGGGAAGGGGGCGGAGGGGGGTTGGGGCCAACAGACTGGCTGGGGCGGCCTACAAGAGGCGGCAAGGAGAGGTCTTGATTGTTAGAGAGAGAGAGTGTGTGTGTGTGTGTGTGTTTTGTAACATAGAAGGATCACACTTCTATGTATATACACTGCATTGTCACCTTTATCTACACGGCTTACTTCACACTACCGAAACCACTAGTTAACCCGCAGTCAACTAGTTGAAATACGAGTCCAGAAATGGCTCCTGATTGGTGGAAAACCATCGCCAGCTGGTGAAGCATAATGGACCCTAAATGAATCGTAAGAAAAATATAAAATTGAACAAACAAAATATTTCACTTTTTGGGTGTAGAAGGGGAATCAGTCATGCTGCCACTATGTTGTCCCGTTAACACAGTCCTAAATAAGGGGGTTACACAGGCATAATACTGTTAATACAGTCCAATTACCAAAGAAGATGGCAGCGTGCTCACACCTAGTCATGTCAGCTGTCAGCCGCCAGATTCACGAGAAGCATTTTCTGTAATGACAGGTTACTATAATTACTTATCGTTGAGGCAAAGTTCTTCTTTTGACAGAGTAGAGGGTAATGGAGAATAAAAAAATGAATTACCCTTTTTGGGCATGTCCCTTTCCGTATATATTATTTATCTTTTGCTGCAAAATAGATATTACTCATATGAAAAATTCGTAATTACCCTACGTTTTGCTCTGATTTTCCAAAAATACCTTACCGCCCTGCAGACTAGGAAATGAGGCTGAATTACCCCACGCGTAGGGAAATTACCCTACGCCTGCAACACTGGGGAGTCTTCCTCACCACACAAGGGGGAGTCTTCCACACCACACAGAGAGGAGTCTTACCCACTACACAGGGAGGAGTCTTCCCCACCACACAGGGAGGAGTTTTCCCCGCCACACATGGAGGAGTCATCCCCACCACACAGGGAGGAGTCTTCTCCACCACACAAGGAGGAGTCTTCCCCACCACACATGGAGGAATCTTCCCCACCACACACGAAGGAGTCTTCCCCACCACACACGAAGGAGTCTTCCCCACCACACAGGGAGGAGTCTTCCCCACCACACAGGGAGGAGTCTTCCCCACCACACAGGGAGGAGTCTTCCCCACCACACAGGGAGGAGTCTTCCCCACCACACAGGGAGGAGCCACAAAAGGATTGATGATAATGTATGTAGGCAGGAGCAATACAGCGTCGTTGGTTACCGTTTAATTGCGGGTTGTGGTAGAGGTGGTCAAGCCTCGGCCAGGGAGTGTTGTGGAGCCCCTAACACCGTTCACAAGAGAGAGAGAGAGAGAGAGAGAGAGAGACTTCACCAGTTGCTCTCACACCGATCACTTCTTGTATACTGTGCACTTAACTTACGGTTATGTGTTCCTTAGCCTACAGATGCGATCGTGTGTATTGACACATGTCCGTATTATTGGTTATTGTCTTTTAACATTCACAAGGTTCCCCTTTGTACGTTGAGTTTAGATCCAATCCTGCCTGAATTATTATATGAAGGAAAGGCGTTTAACTAATATGTATTTGACACGACTATTGACTGTACAGCAGACGTTTTTTCTAGTGGATATTCGTGGTGTCCAAATGAAGCAAAAATTATATGTAATCTTTAAATTGTGTATTACTTGATGACTGGATCCTTTCATATTCACCACCAGAGGAGATAATGAGTCTTAAGAATTCACTTTCGTGATGTGATTTTTATTAAAAAAAAATCAGAAATATAAAAATCTTCATTTTAAAATCAAATTATATTCTTCTTGTACATAACGCTGTAAAACCACCACGAGGTAGTGACCAGAGGTCACGTCGGTGTTACGTTGTGACACGGCGGGCCTCCCGGTGGAGCCTCCTGGGATGTGCAACGATGTTGGCAGCTCATTTGCATGGATAATTGAGACTTCGTGGGTGAACCTAGCTGGTGGTGGTGCTAATAAAGGTGAGGCTCCAACCAACCTTCCCGCAACCCTCATCCTTTTGGTCGTTACCAACCTGTAATTTTAATGGCGTGGGTTCCAGAAGCGCTCTGGGGAAGAGTAGGACTCAGAGAGGAAGGGTAAGAGCTTTGGGAGGGAGGACAGGGTGCATGGAGGGAGGGCAGGGTGCTGGGAGGGAGGACAGGGTGCTGGGAGGGAGGGCAGGGTGCTGGGGGGCAGAGTGCTGGGAGGAGGGCAAGGTGCTGGGAGGGAGGGGTGCTGGGAGGAGGACAGCACGCAGGGAGGTGGGCATTCTCCGTGAAGAAATAGCAGGGTCCGGGGAGGGTGGGGGGTAGGAAGGGAGTGTATAACGTTTGTGTATGCTGAACTAAGTAACATGACTGTCTTCTGTTCTAAGAGGTACTGATTTTTGCTCGCACCGCCCATAGTCCAGCCAGCTATGAACAAGTACATAATTTTACAGTTGACGAACTTAAGGCAGTCGAATTCAGTGCCAGCCATAGTGCCTCCTCGTGTACCGAAAGCTTATTATTTAGTGTGCTGTATCCACCTTGCCCCCTAATGAGCTATAAACTTATTCATCATAACTCCTCCACCTACAAAACTAAATTATAATAATGTAATAGAAAAAAAGAATACTCTCTGAACTTTTGAAAAAAAAAACTGTTCATGCTGTGTTGGCGTCACACAAGAAAGCAATAATTTTCAAGACTTCACGAAGAAGATTAAACATTATCTCAGTAGAACAGATATGAGCTGGAAGATGAACCGAAAACTATTAAAAGAGACTACTCGCTATCTTTGGCAATAACTTTGGTTGAAAACTATACTCTACTGTATATATTAGGTAACATGACACCTGGATAACTATGAGTTGTAACAAAGTTCACCCTGCTAATCAGTGGAGCTGAACCCTTCGTTTCCTCTCACATTCAAACGCTCTGTTGTTGTTGTTGTTGCTGTTTTTAGCCTACCGCTACATCGACTATTTATTTTCTTTTATTCTTTATATGAAATGAAACACAGCAGACATAAATTTATCTAGTCAAATAAAATCAAGAACTGAAAGAGAACAGAGAGGGAGAAAATTCAAGTTAATATAACACATAATGTAAATTTATAAAGATAAATACGTAATCTACTTTTCAAGGTTTCATCTACTGTAATGATAACACAGTGGCTGTTATCTCTGCATTCTGGATAAACCTGTCATATTAATCTTTTTTTTAATATTCCTTGTTGATGTCAAAGATAAACCATCTAATATGATTAATTCCTTTATCAGTACAAAAAAAATTATTATATATACATTTTTATGGAATAATATGAAGTATAACCAGAGTAAGTGACTCTCATGTTACACATTGGAGAGAAGACACTGAAACGCGGGAACCCAAAGAGGTGGGACACGGCGTATAAGACCAAGCCAGAAATTTGTGACATGCGATATGACGAAATTATTTATGGTTTACGGACCACTGGATAACTACAGTCCTCCCTTCCTAATTCCCTCTTCATCACTGGGAACGATAGAGAGAAAAAATGAAAACTGCATTATACCATAATGTAGGTACTTCGTTAAATATACAACACTTTGTAGCACTAATAACTTATTAGTGTCTATGAAGAATGATAAAGCTGCTAAAAACTATAGAATGATAAAAAAAATACATGTAGAAAATATCAGATATAGAAGACGGCTCTGGTAAGGGAAAGGTCAACGCTTAGTTGTGAACTGTGTTTTTTTTTATTATTATTTATTGGGCACCCCCCTACATCCTTGTGTAAGGTGAAGCACAAAAGCCCCCAACAGGGAACATAAGAACATAAGAACATAAGAATGGAGGAAACTGCAGCGGGCCTATTGGCCCATACTGGGCAGTCCCGTTTACACCCAACCCCTATTGCTCATATAAGCATCCAACCTATGTTTGAAGCTATTCAGCGTATTCGAGTTAATGATGATATTTGGTAACTTGATCCATTCATCCACTACTCTGTTTCCATACCAGTGTTTACCTATTTCGCGCCTAAATCTAAATTTGTCTAACTTAAAACCATTGTTACGAGTTCGCTCCTGGTTGGATAGTTTGAGTACCTTTGCAATGTCCCCTTTGTTTAGCCCTGACTTCCATTTATACACCTCTATCAGGTCGCCCCTCCCTCTACGTCTCTCGAAGGAGTGCAAATTAAGATGCTTTAACCTGTCTCTATACTCAAGGTTGCTAATGCCCGGGATTATTCTTGTCATTCTCCTCTGAATTCTTTTCAAGGATTCTATATCCATTCTGTAATACGGTGACCAGAACTGAACTGCATAATCCAGGTGTGGTCTCACAAGCGCAAGATACAGTTTTAGGATGACCTCGCTAGTTTTGTACAAGTACAGTAACTAACACTCCTTTGTATGAACCCAAGTACTTTATTAGCCTTGTTACGAGCAAAAACACATTGTTTACTTGGCTTAAGGTTCCTACTTATCATTACTCCTAAATCTTTCTAGCAGTCCGATTTCTCTATGGCATCGTTGTTCATCTGGTATCTGGTTTCCCTGTTTACATCTCCTATACTGAGCACTTTACATTTGTCCACGTTGAATTTCATCTGCCATTTTTCAGACCATTCGAAATTTTTTTTTAGATCTTCCTGTAGTTTTGCGGAGTCCTCGTCAGCTTTAATAATACGTCCTATTTTAGTGTCATCAGCAAATTTAATTATGTCTCTGTCTATGCCGATATCTATATCGTTTATGTTTATAATAAATAATAATGGTCCAAGTACTGAGCCTTGGGGAACTCCACTTGTGACGTTGCTCCAATGGGACTTAGTGCCGTTAATGCCCACTCGCTGTTTCCTGTCCTGTAACCACGCCCTAATCCATTTAAGGATATTACCTTTGATGCCATGTATTTCTACCTTTCTAATTAATCTTTCGTGGGGGACTCTGTCGAAGGATTTGCTAATGTCGAGATATACCACATCATAATTGTGCCCCTCGTCCACCGTTTGGAAAACTGATGAAAAGAATGTTAATAGATTAGTTAGACATGAACGCCCGCTTGTGAAGCCATGTTGGGAATCATTGATCAACTTGTGTTTCTCCAGGTGGTTTCGAATAAAGTTTGAAATGATTGATTCTAGTAGTTTGCCTACTATTGATGTTAGACTGATTGGGCGGTAGTTAGAGGATAGTGATCTATATCCCTTCTTGAAAATCGGTATTACATTCGCTATCCTCCAGGATTCTGGCACTACACCTGTTTTTAAGGACATGTTAAACAACTTTGCTAAGGCCATACTAAGCTCTTCCTTACATTCCTTTAATACTCTGGCAAATATCTCATCGGGACCAGGTGACTTATTAGGCTTTAGTTTGTCTATTTACTTACTAACATCATTACTAGTCACTACTATCTCGCTTAATTTGTTTTCTTCACTATCTCTGAATAGAGTCGGTGCCTCAGGTATCATGTTTAAATTTTCGGTGGTAAAAACCGTTGAAAAATATTTAATCAAATTATTGCTCATTTCTCCGTCGTTGTCAGTGAGCTCGCCGGTATCTGACCATATTGGTCCAATCTTTTCTCGTGTTTTAGTTTGATACATTTGGTAGAATCCTTTGGGGTTTGTCTTCGCCTTCCTTGCTATCCTTACCTCATTATTCCTCTTGGCTTTCCTTATCTCGGTTTTAACCCTACTCGCCAATACCTTATAATAATCCTGGAGGTAAATTTCGCCACGATTAATCCTTCTACCTATAGCCTTCCTTTGGCCAATGATGTTCATTAAATAATTATTTATCCATTTAGGGTCATTGTTGTCTGATCTGAGTTTTTTGTATGGTATGTTCTGCCTTTGTGCATTAAGTAACTCATTATTTAAATTGTCGTGGAACTCGGCAATCTCAGATCTCGTTATCAGGTCGGTGTCATCTGTCAGGTTCACGCCCAAGCGCGACACCCCTTCTCTCAGCTGCCTCTTTAAACTGTCAAAGTTTGCCCTTCTGAAATCTGGTACTTTAGTGGAATTTTCCTTACGTCTGCCATGAAAATCTAGCTGGAATCTAATTTTTTTGTGATCGCTGTTTGCAAGCTCGTTCCCTACCTCGACATTGCTAATGAGGTTTTCTCTGTTTGACAGAACTAAATCGAATATATTATTACCCCGGGTGGGATCGGTTATATGTTGACTTAGGAAACAGTCCTGGATCGTTTCGAGAAAATCCTCTGATTCTGAGTTACCCGTAAGGTCAGTCCAATCAATTTGGCCAAGGTTAAAGTCGCCTACAATACAGACTTTGTTGTGCATGGAAGCCCTGTGCATTTAATCCCAGATAAGTCGCTCATTAACTCTATCAAGATTGGGAGGTCTATATATTACTCATGTGATTAATTTTTCCCTACCGTCGATTAAGTCTATCCAAATTGTTTCTGTATTCTGCTCAGTTTTTATTTCCTTATTTATTTCACACTTCAGATTATCCCTGACATAGATTGCTACTCCGCCTCCTTTCCTGGTCTGCCTATCGGTATGGAACAATTTGTAACCCGCAATTTGGTATTCGACCGGTAACTCACGTGAGTCTAGGTTGATCCATGTTTCAGTGAATACTATTATGTCGATTTTTTCTGTACATACCAAGGCCCTAATATCATCCATTTTGTTTCTCATACTTCTACTGTTTGCTTAGTAAACATTTAAGTTAGTCGTGTTCTGAGTCCTCCCTTTACCGCGTTTAGGTTTACACTCCCTGTCTAATTTAGTTTTGTCATCATTCCTAACACTATTTCCCTGTAATCTTTCACCTTGTTTACCCGCTCCCACTGCAGTCTCCTCCACCCCCGTGCCCATATGTTCCCCTAGCAGTTTAAAGACTTCGATATCTTTTGAGTGTCCCCTCTAGAGACCCAGCCAGGGTTGCCACCCCCTCCCGAGACAGGTGTACCCCATCCTTAGCATAAAGGTCCCTTCTGGCGTAGAAGTTGTCCCAGTTGTCAATGAATGGGACTGATATTGACTTGCAATATTCGTCAAGACGGCCGTTGACACCAACTGCCCTTGACAACCATTCATTGCTAACTAATTCATACAAATACAAATTTATTTGCCAGTGGCCCAAGGTTAAAAAAGCTTTGAAAGCATTCGAGGTAGATGTAGGATAGATGATTAGTGGGTCCCATATTGTTTACCTGACTTAACATGACTAGTTACGTCGCCCTTTCTTTTAAACTCCTTTGTGTTTGTGGTGGTGTTGGTGTGCGGATTAGTGGATGTCATGATTATGACCTGACCTTATGTTTAGTAAGGTCACCCTGTGTACTTAAGCCCCTCTCGGTTCTTGTAATTCAGTTGCCTCTGAAGATGTCTTGAATAAAGACGAAAGCTAAGGTGCTCCGTTGTTTCTCCCCTTTCCTGTGTGATTTTATCAAGATTTATCTTATCCACGTTTTCATTGTGGATCTGCATGATATATATATATATATATATATATATATATATATATATATATATATATATATATATATATATATATATATATATATATATATATATATATATATATATATATATATATATATATATATATGAATGGTGGGTACGACGCCGCAGCGTGAGCATGGAGGTGAACAGGTGGAGGTCATGCTCTAGTGCCCCTGCCCACACTTGCCTAACAACCACCGGGAGAGAACTGGGCACTCTAACCAGATTATACGTATATTAAGCCACGCTCTGCTGAGTGTGAGGCGTGGTCATTACTACTGGCACCTGCTACTGCTGTTGCTATTTCAGCTTCTCTTGCTGCTGTTACTGTAGCTGCTGCTTTTCTTGCTACTGTTCCTGTTGCTACTGCCTTTGTTGTTGCTTTTCTTGCTGCTGTTCCTGTTGCTGCTAGTGTTACAGATGTTCCTGCTGCTGTTACTTCTCTTCCTGCTGTTCTTGTTGCTTCTGTTGCGGCTACTTCTCTTCCTGCTGTTAATGTTGCTGTTCCTGTCATTTCTGCTGCTGCTGTTATCGCTGCTGCTGATAATGCACTGCTGTGGCTGTTATTGCTGCTACTCTTATGGCTGCTGCTGTTGCTGATAATGCACTGTTGTGGCTGTTATTTTTGCTGTTAATGCTGTATTAGCCCCTGTCAAACAAACAGTAATACTTATATAAATGTGGATTACATTAATTAGGTTTATATAAATAAATCATCCACGGTAACTTTCCTATGGCTCGTGGGTAGGCATCAACTGGACATGTGACAATGTATTTCCACTGTGTACTTATACCTTGACTGTAGAGTCATCAATTAAGTAGCCGGCTCTCTCGCCAGTCTGTTCCCCGTCTCTCACGCACACAAGAAATGCGTTCCAGGAAGCTGGTTATACATAAAAGTAAGCTTCGACCCTATTACGCTCACAGTTCATAGCATTAATTACAGTGATATCCCAGTTATTGTGCAATAGTTTAATTCTTAATAAATGGAGAAAAGAACATTCGGGTTTGAAAACTTAACCCAGAAACATTACATACATACCGAGGCAAATCATGTACATAAAATACAAAATACAACAAATCTTAAGAGACTCACATAATGTGGTTTTAAATTCTCTGACACATTATTGCACAACAAATTATTACAAACGAACCGGATTCACTTTATGTTAAATAAACTTATTTTAAAAATACATAAACCCGACACATGCTGAACTCGTTGGAAAACCAGTGGAGTATTTCCAGAGAAGAAACGAGCAAATGAAGATATCAGTAAGAGTTCATTGTAAAGCAACCACTCTTAATGATAAAGTGCAACTGGCATCATATTTAATTGCTTATCGCATTGCAAAAGAGAAGGTGCCATATACCTACGCTGAAAAACTTATCCTACCATCCGCTGTGGATTGAGTGAGTACAGTTCTTGATGATAAGTCGGCAGATAAGATCAAATGTGTCCCTCTCGGTGATACAACAGTGTCTCTGCGGATGAGTGATATTGCGGAAGACTTAGAATTTCAGCTGGTTTCCCGTCTACAGTCTGAAGGCGAATTTGCTATCCAACTTGACGAAAGTAATTGTGCAACACTCTTGGTTTATGTGAGATATGCATGGAAAGGTGACATCTTGGGAGATATACTGTGCTGCTCGACCTTACCTATACACCCGGAGTCAGAGATATACAGAGTGTTGAATGACTGTGTAGTTGGAAAATACAAACTGAACTGGGCTAACTGCAAAGGAATTACAACTGATGGAGCAGCAAACATGACTGGTAAAAACAGCGGAGTTGTGAGAAAAATATCAGAGGCAGCAGGTATTGACATTACTTGACATCACTGTTTCATTCACCGTGAAGGGCTGGCTGCCAAAGGTAACCCTGACACTCTCAAGGATGTTCTGAATGTGGTAGTGAAAGTTATCAATATGATCAAAGGAAGTTCACTGAATAACTAGTTGTTTGAACAAATGTGCCTGGACATGGGAGCTGATCATTCACACTTGTTGTATCATACAGAAGTTCGGTGGCTTTCCCGTGGCAGAATTTTAACAAGGGCTTATGAGCTAAGGATGGAGATTCACATTTTCCTTCTCGATAAAAAATCTGATATGGCAGACTTATTTTGCCTCTTTTTAGTGGATAATGAAGCTGTCATATTTAGCAGACAGTTTCTCAAAGCTAAATGAACTTAATTTGAAACTGCAAGGGAAGGAAAAACATGTATTCCGACACAGTGAGGAAATAAAAGCATTTAAGAAATCAGTGATGCTGTGGCAAGCAGACTTGGAGTTGATCACCCTGTTTATTACATGTTCCAAACACTGTTGCAACACATTGAAGAAAACAGCATCAGTGAAGAAAACTTGAAAAAATGAAACGCAATATATAGCTACATCTTCATGCTTTGTCAGCCAGTTTTGAACAGTATTTTCCTGAAGAGAAGTTACAAGATTTGAGGAAAAAAAACACTGGGTAAAAGACCATTTTGCTTTTGAGATGCCAGAGTCTGTTTTAGGGTTGAACCTAACACCTGATCAGGAAAAAGGGTTTCTCCATCTCACACGTGATAATTCATTAAGACTCAGGCACAAGTCATCATTCTGGATCAGTGTTTCCAAGGATAATTCGCACTTAAGTAAGGAAAGTGTCTTCATTTTGCTACCTTTTATAACAACTTACATGTGTGAGTCTGGTTTCTCAACCCTGACAAAGCTAAAAAACAAAGAAAGAAGCCGACTCAATCCTACAGCCGATATTCGTGTGGCGTTTTCCTCCTGCAAACCAGATTGGACCAAGATAATGAGCATCAGGCAGGCCCACCAAACACTTGAACAGGTAACTACATATTACTTTTCCTTGTTTTACTTGTTAAAATTTGCTTAGCAGTTTTATATGTTTAGTAATCATTTTGCAAGTCAAAATTTACACTAGAACAGACTTTCACCACATGCAAGTATTTTGAAATCATACTGTCTATATGTATGTAACCAGTAGGAATTACTGGACATTAATTTCTCGCTTGACTTGGGGGGTTTATTAATTATTAGATGGAAATTGCAGTGGAAGCGCCCCCTTGAGAAAAAACCCGATCAGCAAAAAACACTTAAATTTACTAGCAAAATGAATTCTCCGTGACCCGTGGAAGGATAGCATCTGTGATTGGGGTGAATGAGACACACTGTAAAATTTAGACACTTATATTCCCTCCAACACTACAAACACAATCAAATAATGGTACACCAATATGCGCACCTCTTAACCTGAGCTTAAACACTACTCTGGGGAATAAAAGTTATACATGATATAGAAATTATTAGAAACTCAGACAATGCCTCATTAAACAACAATAAATTCAAAGTATTAAGAAGAGTTGTTCGCACACATGAAACAGGCCTTAAGGGCACTCAACAAAATTATATCAAGCACTGAGAAAATGGTATAAAAAACAAGAAAGTATTAAATCCACCATGAATGGGCCTAAAGGGCACTCAATAAAATAATATTACCCCAACAGATGCACACCTCCTAACCTATCTCAAACACTACTCTGGGGAACAAAGGTTATACCTGAGATTGAAATTATAAAGAAATATTAAATGCATTAAAGGAACTAAATCACAGTATCACTTACAACATAAGGGGGAAAACTCATCTGAAAAAGTTCCCTCATTCTCTGGCATCAATTGGTGATGCAACATTAAAAAAACAATACTATCAAAATTATTTAAGAAATATTAACTACACACAAAATATTATCACTATTATTAAGAAGTTACTGGGTCCACCAATACCCGTGTACCATGCTCCACCCAACTCAACATACACCCATAATAAGGGAGATAAAATGTTTCTCTAGGTATCCCCTAGACTCCTGGTCTCAGTGTGTGACCATTAATTTACTAAGATAGCCTCAGTGTACTCTCAGTGCATCCATGGGCGGGAAGAGAGTGAGCCAATCAGGCCTTGTTCAGTGGAGAGAAGCTTTAGCTTCTCGTAGTAAAAGGTTTTCACTAACTGCTTGAAGATATGTGATCGTGTGAGCCGAGGTAGAAGAGATCTGGCGATCCCAGACGCTCGTCAGTTGTGCACCCAGACAGCTGGTTTCACTTCGGAGGTCTCTGGCTACCCCGCTGACCAGTGACAAGCCTGCACTGATCGTTCCAACTGCGACAATCGCTAATCATCAATCATCAACGGCAGTCAATCTCTCGCAGTCAAGTGGGTTCTGACGGAAACCCTGAAATGAACTCACTGTTAGCTCTTTTAACTTTATCACTGCCCTATCTAAACCCTGTTGGAGATCGAATGAGACTTACTTGTTATACTGCAATAGCGCAACACAGGTGACTAGACCACGTGACCGTTTTGTGGACGGACGCGCAGGGACGTCCCGTCTGTCCGATCGCTTTCCCGTGACTGAGAAACAGCCAGGCTCGTGCTTTCCCAAGCCTAGGCCTACGTGACATATTTTCCCGCATAACTAATACCTTCGTTGGGACACACGTAACATTTTTAGACTGAGAACCGATCTATAATTATTTTTAATTTACAAACTGATATTTCATTTCATAATTCGCCTCCATATTAATTCGGTAAATTACATTTAATATCGTATAGGCCTAGTTCCAGAAATTCTCACTACGTGCGGGAGCGTTGTCTTCCCTCAGACGACCTTGAACTCAGTATCGCCAATGGTTCGGCGTTTGAAATTACCCCGATATTTCTGAATATTACATGTAGGCTATATATGTATATATGAATGTACAGTATGTATGTATGTATGTATGTACTGGTAAAAAGGCTTATATTATGTGTTTTTTGTTCATGCCAGATGGAGGGAGGTAGACACTGTGCTGTACTAGTACTGTACATTTGTACAAGAGACTTGCAGTGGGGTCGTGAGGGTAATGCATAAAATCAAACTGGGTCGCAATGAAAAAGTTTGAAGAACACTGTCTAAGGTACGGTTGGCCAGTAGGCGATTTGCCCTCCCAGTGCGTGTGCGGCTCATCCTATGATATTGACCACTCCATGGTGTGAAAGAAAGGGGGCTTCGTATGCATGAGGCATGGCTAAGTAAGGGATCTCAAAGCAAATTTGCTCTCCCTCCTCTCATTGGACGACGAGAACCTCCATCACAGGACTTTCAACACATCTAATGATACCCGTGTGAACGTCAGCGCTCGAAGATTCTGGACGCAGGGACAGCGAGCCTTCTTTGATGTTTGGATAATCGACCCTATGACCGTATGTCACCGTAACTTGTCTCTTGAGGCTGCACACAAGATGAATGAGAACAACAAGATTAAGGCATATGGTGAGAGAATTCAGAATGTGGATAAGGGCAGCTTCACTCCTCTGGTGTTCACAACCTCTGGAGGGATGCCAACAAGTGCAAGACGCCTCTGCACAAGGCTGGCAGAGGTGTTGTCTGAGCAGAAGCAGCAGTCCAGAAGCCACATTGCAGCCTGGTTGAGATGTCGACCGTCTTTCTCTATACTTAGGTCTGCATTGCCTTGCCTCAAGGGAACGAGATCGTTGGCCCCAAAGACGACAACGTTTGCAGATATTGACTATGAGGCAATATTCACTGAATACTGCATCGATCTATGGCTTAACTAACTCAACACAGCTAGGGTAGCTACTTTTGTTTTAGGATATTTAATTTTGAGGTAACAAAATGGCGGCGTAGGTGTGGCTATTGGGGGGAGTCGGGAGGCCACGTTTAGAAAAAAGTATAGTAGTAGTAGTAGTAGTAGCAGCAGTAGTAGTAGTAAAGTTTTTAATATTATTATTATTGTTATGATAATTTTGCAATTGCTTTTCATTTTCACATTGTATAGCAGACTGAATGAAGAGCGCCCAGTGCTAAGTCAATCACTGTCACCATAGATTATAGATTAAAGGGAAAACAAGAAGGACCAGAAGAAGAAATATAAGGCGATTAGAGTGAAGAACACAAAACAGAAGAACAAGACGAAAGACAAGTTCGGAGAAGAAGAAATAAATGAAGACCGAAAGATAAAAATAAAACAAAATATTGAAGTAAAATTAATAAAACATTAATATTACAAAGAGAGTAAAAGAAATTATAAAAGAATGTGAAATATGGATAGCGGATAAGAAAAAGAACAAATCAATAAGAGTAAGTGAAGAAATAGCTAAAAGAAGAAAATACAGAAAAGATCGCCAACAAAAGCCAAAATTATGAGAGGAAATAGAGAAAATTAGTCAAACTAGAAAATAAATGAAGTGCAGAAATAAACAATAAGTAAAAACACAACGTGAAATGTGTGGTTGCAGTTCATTATCATATATGTGTGTGTGTTGTGACGTGGCGTTGAGTCCCGGGTGTAGAAAGCAGCAATTAGAAACTACCGCAACAACAACAATATACCTAGGTAGACCATGGAACGTCAGAGGTGACGTTTCATGGCGCCACTGGAAAACTGATGCCTGAGTGGTTGTAGATTCCCGCCAAAAAGTGATGTGGTGACCATAGAACACTGGACGGAAAGAAGTGGGTTTGACGTGGCTGAGGAAGGTGGAAACGGTGGAAGGAGTTCAACACATAGAAACGACCTTAATTTGAGTATGCATTATATTGTTGAGAGTGAGTGAGGCGAGGAAAATTAGGATAGAATATTTTTCTGTGTGTAGAATATACTATTGTGTGTAGGGTATACTATTGTGTGTAGGGTATACTATTGTGTGTAGGGTATACTATTGTGTGTTAGGTATACTATTGTGTACTAGGCTTGACAATTGTATACTAGGCTTGAAATTTCGTAACATTATACTGGTAAAAGAACGGTGACGTTATCCAATTTTCTTTGTATTGTATTGGTTGGTGTACCCCAGCCCTCGTTGTTGTTTGCTCACTTGTCACTGTAATTATGATTAACGTAACTAGTTTGTCTGCTGAATTGTGAATATTCCCAAATCGGTTAATACTTGTAAACTTGACTTGATTCGTGTGTTGGTACTTGTCAGATGCTTCATTCCTATTGTTAAATGAATTTTTATTTTTATTTATTCTTAGTATATTGCTTATTCCTTTCATTTATTAATTTTATTGGCGACCTTGGTATTTGTTACTGTTACCGGAGTGGTGAACTGTGGTTTGACACCATCTAGGACCACCAGTCCGTAACAGTGTGTGTGTGTGTGTGTGTGTGTGTACAAGGTGTAGTAAAGCATCTAGTGTAGCAGCATTATGTTAGTGTTAAGATGCAGGCACTGCTTGCTTCCTCTCGCATGCAGCTACCGCCGCAGGCTCAGCCCTCGTGGTGAACAGGAAGCAACTTTGTGTAAGTTTTTCCCTGCCAGTACACAGCGTCTTCACCTTCAAGACTCCTGCTGTGCATTCTCGTGGCAAGACACAGTACTTGGACGCCGCATGGCTCCAGTCTAGACTATCAGGGGATCTGGTAGTAGCAGTGGGCCCAAGAGGGACAGTGCATAGGCCCACTGGCATGTGAACACGCCAGGCCTGGTGTCTACCAGCCACTGCCTCGCTGACTTGCAGATTAGTCTTGGGACGTATAAGGACAGTGGTAGTGATGGATGACGGTTATAGTGAGGCAGGACAGTGATGGCGAGGCAGTACTTTACAATGATGGTGTGACATGACGTTTATAGTGAGGCAAGGCAATGATGGTGAGGTTGGACGGTGATAGTGAGGAGGTCACTGACGGAGAAGTATAGAGACAGGGAGGTAAGGGTAGATGCTATCACCCTGGACACAGTCGTAAAGTGTGGCGGGGCTGAGTGGGGCAACGGGCTGGGAGACACCGACGAGGGACACACAATGGTGTATCAAGTTATTATATCACTCTTACAACTCTTATCAGCTAATACAAAGGGAGAAATAAAGCTGTGAGGCGTTAAGTTACCTACACCAGAGAGAGAGGAGGGTAATATACTGCAGTGGTGTTTGACGCTACCGAACCTTCATATTAAAACAAAGAAATATTCCCGAAACCTAATCAAGGGGTAAAGTTTAATGATGTGAGGCAAATGGTAAAAAACAAAATTCATGGTTACATCAGTTTATTTATGAACATTACATATACAGTTATTTGAATTTCACAAAAATATCTCTGTTTACAAATTTATAAGAAAAAGAAAGACAATATGCTTTTATTGACCTCTTTATTACAGTAACTCCTTTGTGATTTATCCGTCGACTGGGTTCCTATCTGGCGTGAATGGCATGTATTAATATTTCTAAGGTGGTCCATAACCTCGTTGTACACTACAGGGTGATTCAGCAAAGAGTACATTAAATTGGAGGATGAAATCCTTGGATAATTCTAAACCACAATGTCTCGATAGTAAAATGTCAGATTCTGCATAGACCCACGTGTTCGTGACAGGTGCGAGCAAATTGAACATAGTCCAGGCATTCTGGAACGAGTCGGACAATCAATGGTACGACGTGTACAGGCCTGTATTGAGGCAGGAGGGGGCAACTTTGAACATTTCCTTTAGGCTGTAACAAAGAGAGGTCACACTGTAGAGATCTGTGAATAAATGATTTCAAAAACCTATGCAGAATCTGACCTTTTACCATAGAGACATTGTGGTTTAGAATTATCCAAGGATTTCTTTCTCCAGTTTAATGTACTCTTTGCTGAATCACCCTGTATAGAGCTTGGATTGTTGACCGCTGTTAAACTTTAAATCCGTCCTGCTTCTTTTTATTGAAAGTTTTCTTGCTCTCCTTGTGTGATCTTTTCAGTCAAAATTTCATCCTATGCAGTATATTTGTAAAATAAATCATGACCGTTTTAAAATGAACAAAATGCTGCTTGTTTCTAACTTGAAACAAGTGCTGTACATTGTTGACAAATACTTGTTTGAGGTATATTCTCTTATGTATATTTTGACTGCAGGCGTCTAGTTTCACTGCCTAAATGTTCATCCCCTTGCAGTCAGTCCTAAACCGGGTGGGTTAGAGGCGCTACCACAGGAATATTCTTGTTTATTGAAAACACGACCACAATTATATAAACTGCACTAAAGTATGATGCAATTTAAAATAGGATAGAATATTGTTATGCTAAGCAAACAGTTAATTAATTGGATAAGTTAAATGGTAATTTACTAGCACATTGACCCTAAACAAAGATTATAAACATAGACACGACATCTCATCAACTAATATAGTAATCACTGTACTAAAGACTACACCGGAGACAATGAAGGAAATCGTCTCTCTAGAAGAATCTAATAGGTCATTTAGAGTAATTTCTGAGAGATATTTATCGTTTTTTCGTTAAAGCAGATAGACACTCAAATATATGGACGACAACGATACTTTAGCCCTCCAGTGGGTAACAAGTATTCAATGGGTCAAATATGACAAAATCTACCCAGGTGATGGAGGACGTCAACACCGTACCTCGATATAATGTGCGCCAGAACGATTGGGTCTACTGAAATGAGTGTTCGCAGATGATTACACGTTTATATACTGAAATAAGTTGGATTATTTGATCTTCCAACATGCTCACTGATCCTGTGGCGTAAGAAACTTTTAAGTATACTCCCTACGTTTCGACCATTACACTTGAGTAGGTTACTCGAGTAGGCATTTATTATGAAATAATTCTGTAAATGATCTCGTCAGAAATATGGGATCTTAAACGGAAGTTACACCTACGGTTAATTTATATTATTACCATAAGTGGTATTGGGTAACACATAGTAACTGTGTTCTATACCAGTGTTTTTCAAACTTTTTTTTACTGCGACCCACATCCAGAACAACAATTTGAATTGCGACCCATTAAACCTAAGTGTAATGATATGAAATGAGTAAATCAAAGACAAACACTGCTCTCCTTGCAGTCGCTTCCTAGACTGTGGAGTGTACATTACAATAACCAAGCCTAAATTATGGTGCATTTAATTTTATTTTCTTATTTATTTTTATTTTGCGACCCAATTTATTTATTTCGCGACCCACTGAAGGGTCGGGACCCATAGTTTGAAAACCCCTGCTAGAACATTAGCCTCAGGTTAAGATTCCGGTAAACATTTAACAGTCAATTGTGTCAAAGAATGGAAGCTGGTAAATTCGCTTAAAAGTTTAACATTATCATGATATGAAATTAAACAATTTAATGGTAATTCAACGTAAAATCTATTGTTGAACTGTATATGTTGAAGATGCAGTAGAAGAGGAGAATTCTGATGACCCTGAGACCAAAGGACGACTCTTTAAGTTTTAATATTTCTCACCAACTCTGTTGAATTAATTTATCTTGATTTTTACAATAATTAACTTGACTATTTTTTAGGGATGCTGTGGCCAAGTGGATACAGAGCTCGCTTCCTATCCTTCGGGTCACTGGTTCGCACCCAGGGTACCCCTAATTCACCCAGCTTTGAAGAGGTATCTAATTTTAATCTTGAAGTGTAGGCGGTTAATTGCGGTGCTCGACAGGTCTTTGGGACCCACTTTCACCAATCTCTTTACATGTAATGAACTACGACATACTCCTCTCTTCATCACAGGAGTTGGAATTAACACTAAGAATTTAACTTTAATAATGTAGAAGTAAACTATTCAGCCAGCTCTAATTAATGTTGGGGTACGAATGTGTTGTTCCTTCATAAATTGACCGGAGAAAAACTAAACTAACAACGTCAATTTGGAGAGACTCCTGTGTAGCATTTACTTGTATGTTAGTATTTAAAAATGTATTTGTTACTACTATTAAAATGTTTCCTCACAAGACAATCATAAATAGAAAAATAATTGTTAATTCTATGAAGATAAATTGAGTGAGTGTTGTCACCTCCATATAACGTGTTGTTCTCCTTCGCCTGAACAGCAACAGACTCCGTGATAAACACACCACGATTCATAGTAACTACTTGACAAATTAATCCTAGCTGTTATCCCTTCATCTGTCATAGTTTGTTTGTTGTCCCCGAGCAGCTAGACATTCACCATTATCTGATGTGCAGTAATTCTAGTTGTTGCTGTGGTGTTGCTTTGTCCAGCTGCTCGTGTTGGTGAACAGGTGATAAGGACAATAAATTGTTACGAGTGAGCGTTCCATCGTTGATTGTGGATTCGCAACGTGAACGTCTTTTATTTGTGACGTCATTTCTACCCGCGTCCGCTTGCTTTGTTTACTTTTTAGTACTGGCCCAGCAGTGTTAAGTTAAGTACAGAGTATCTCCTTTCTTATTGTACAGTACGTTTTTTTTTTTTTTTTTTTTTAAGGGGATTAGCCCACCTGGGCACAGGTCACTGACCCACATCAGGGCCTGGGGGGCGAAAATGTAATAGTAATAATATTAAAGAACCCTAAAGAAATACACAAATGAAAAAAAAGATCAAAAGTGAGAAACAAAATATGTATGTTGTGTTCTCAATAGTAAGAGAAACAATTGAGACCCTGCAATTGTGTGTAAATGAGGCAGAAAGTTAGATCAGCAACCTGGGACTTGGTCACAATTTTTGTGATGCCAATATCTTCCCAGGCGGTAGTACCTCCCTGTTTGGTAGCTGCCTATTACCTACAACATATAAACCTTGCTCGACTTTTATAAGTAAAGTATTATTTGTGAAAGATTATTGTTAATCATATTTTAGAGTTCCACGGAAAATAACTTACTCATTTATGAGGTTTCGTGTGGTGGATAGACCACGTTGTTCATTGTAGTTTCTAGACTAAATAAGTCTTTACTTTTGTGTTTATTATTTTGTCACTTGGTTGAGTTATTTATTTGATCAGATTTAACCTGTATTTGTTTATTTTTGTACATACTGATATATTTATTTTATTGTTTATTTGTTAATATATTCTGTAATTAAAACTATTTCATGAATTTCAATATATCCCATAGTAATGAGGTGATGATTTTGGTGGGATCTATTCCTTGGACCTATAATATAAAGAAAAGTTGAATATGTTATTTTGTTACACCCAAAAAGGACTAGGGTCGTAACAAAATAAAAGCAAATGTACAGGTCATAACTTAGAAGTATTGTTTTTATCTTACAAAATAACCGAGTCTCTTTAAACACGCATATAGTAAGAAGTTCATTTAGTATATTGCATATAATCGATTTCTTCTCCTAGTCTTTAAAATTTGAGCGAAATGAATCGTCAATACTCGATTTTATGTGCTAAATATGTTTAAGACGAAGTTTCGGAGTACAGGCTGGGCAGAGTGACCTATGTAGGTGGTCAACGACAGTGTGTGATATGTCCGTTATACACCGTCACCTGAACACCTGCTACACACCTGTCTCGTTAGAATATAATTGAGAGACCATAAGCCAATGTACTCCGCTATCTTCCTATTAAAACGCTATGTCGGCAGTGGTAGCTCCATTCAGACAGTTGTGATGCCTTGCAGCCGGTGAGGGTGCTATGTAGCCGGTGTGGTGCTATGTAGACGGTGGGGGTGCTGGGATCATGGTCTTTATGCTCCTACCCCTTTGTGTTGCCACTGTGTTGATGGATACGTCTACGGAAGTTCTCAAGCCAGGTGCTCTTGCTACACCTTTGGAACGAGTTCTCATTGTTGAGGACGTGGTGAACATAAAGTATGAGTTGCACGGACTGCTCAAACTTCCTCGCCAGATGGAATCTATTGATACCCAACTGCAGAGAGCTATGACCGTCCTTGCTGAGCTAAGCAAGAATCCTAACAGTTCGGCAATGGTATCACAAATTGCTAATATTCATCTACTTCGTCTCAAGACTCTTCACAAGACCATCGTCGCAGCTGGACGTTCTATTCCAGCATCTCGGGATGATCTTGCAAAGAAGGTGCATTCTCAAACGCGAAGAAAGCTAGGATTGTTAAATTTTGTTGGTTTTATACAAAGCTTTCTGTTGGGCACAGCGACTGCCGAATATGTAGTTAAATTAGGAGACCGTATGAACATTGTTGACCAAGCAATTCTTAAACAAAATCGTGTTATAACTCAAACTGTTTATGCAATTAATGCTTTGGAATCAAAAGTTAATACCATTATTTCTGAGTAGCCATTTATCTAGGGTTGTGTATAATTTAATAAATTCTATCCTTACATTGGAATGGCTCCTTTCTTTTTCTGAGTATTTATATGCTTCGGAAACTTCAGTTGTGTTTATAGACGAAAATTACTCTTTATTGGTAGTAGATGATCCGAGGGTTCTATCACGGTGTAAATCGTCATATTTACATTTACACGTTTGTGCAGCCTATGTTTTCACGTTTATTCCTGTTGCTCAAGGAATATGTGAATTGGCGGTCATTCAAACTAATGTCCGCACAGCGCTAAAACAATGTCAGTATACACCTATTGCAAAGAAACCTGTGTTTCATGCACATCTACATAACGTGCAGTATTTTTCTTCCCTGAAGAAACTAACGTCATTTTACGGTGCCAGGTTGGTGGTAAACAATTTATTGTGAAATGTTTATTATAAGGCTCCGGATTACTGTGAAATATCCTGTCATTCGTTAATGACCTTGCCTACCCATCATCATTTTGCATTGATCCTAAATCTTACTTCAGATTTAATTCCATTGTATCAGGTTCCTGATTTGACCTTAAGTGAACTCAGCATTGTATAAGAGAAAGTAAATTTATTTTTATCTGAAATAATCACTATTTTATTCTTGAAGATAACCTGCATTTTATTTTTCACGTGGATTTGCAATACCTAGTTTAACAATTCCCAGATCTTAATTTTGGCAGTGATATTTTTGTTTTGTTATTATAAGTCAGTATCTTCCATTACTGTACATATATTCTATCTCTCATAAGACACTTCAGACTAGGGCTCCCATTACTGCTGAACCTCAAGTACCTGCAGTTTAATGTTTACACACATGTATTTGTAACATGGAAAGGCATATGCATAGGGTTTTCTATGCCAGATTAGTCAGTTCCTCAGGAGCTCGGAAGGTGTGACCGAGCAATGAATTAGCCTGTCTCGGACATTAATATTATATAAATATGGTTTAATATATGTGTATTATATAACGAGCACCCTCTGTAAAATTCAGTAGCTGTGAGGTGACATGATTAGAGCATGTGATGGGTAAATTCCACTCAAGCATGTCCTCAGTATTTCATGTTATATCTGGGCAGGCGGCCAGCAGTCTACAGTCTTTGGTATCTAAATAGCTCCGGCTGTCTTTTATGCTGCTACAGTGACTTTTACAGTGAATATCCTTTGGGACTGTGTAGATACTCCATAATCAAATAAGGAATGAACACTTTGGTTTCGTTACCTAACCATATACTTTGATCTCTATTAGTTTGTTGCCTTATCAGCCTCTAAAATTGGCTCAGTAGTAAAGCACCTAAGAATATAAAAACAGCTTCACCATTACCCCAAGTGCCTTTACATAGGCCCTTATAACCTTTCTGCTGTTATACAACGGTAAGTCACCTAATGGTTACACAGTTGGTCACAGTTGAGATAATCTGTTCTCCTGTTACTGTGTAACTGTTACAAACATCCGTTACATGTCACACCAATCTCTTAAAAGTGTAACCAGGAAAGAACTTGTTGCTGAATTTAAAGCAAACACACTAGTGAAAACAACCACTAGTCAATTCATTGTCTTTCATGACTGAGATGTATTAAGTAAAACTTGTATTTGGAAAGTAACGAGATCATTAGATTACAAGATGTGGTAACCGCTAGACTAAGGTTAGGATCTTAGACTATTTCTGGCAGTATATCCCTCGGGCAGTTTTGAACAAAACTAAATGTAAACTGTGGTCAGACATATGGTCACACACTCCAACACTCAGTCTTAGACTGTGAAAATATAGAAGCTTTTGGGAACAGGGTACAAGCATACTGTGTATGCAAGGCCGCGGTATTTGACCTCTGATGACAAGATTGTTGATATACCAAAACAGTTTCCACATTTCGCATCTAGTAGCTCAGCAGACTTTTATGTACTGAACTAAACAAAAAATGCACTGGAAATAATCTGTAACACTCAACGCCACAATATCCTGACCACTGGGGCCCGTTGAACCCCGACGAGTATGGAATGTACAATAAACTGGCCTGCTGTTCACAACAAAAGTAGAAAATAGGTAAATTCTCCTTTCCCCACACCACCTCTCTCCACCACCACACACCACTCTCTCCCACCCCACCTTACCACTCTCCCACCACACCACTCTCCCACCACCACCACCACACACCACTCTCCACCACCACCACCACACACACCACTCTCCCCACCACCACCACTCCCACCACACCACCACCACCACACACCACTCTCCCACCACCACACCACTCTCCCCACCACCACCACACCCTCCCACCACTCCACCACCACCACCCTCCTCCCACCACACACCACTCTCCCCACCCACCACCACCACACACCCACTCCACCACCACCACCACACACCACTCCCACCACCACAACACCACTCTCCCACCACCACCACACACCCACTCTCCCACCACCACACACCACTCCCACCACCACCTCCACCACTCTCCCCACCACCACACCACTCTCTCCCCACCTCACACACACCACTCTCCCTCACACCACTCCCCCCACCGTCTACCACTCTCCCCACCCACACACCACTCTCCCCACCGTCACACCCTCTCCCCACCGCCACCCACTCTCCCCACCCCACCTCACACCACTCTCCCGTCACACACCACTCTCCCACCACCTACACCACTCTCCCACAGTCACACACCACTCTCCCCACCACCACCCCACCGCCACACACCACTCTCCCACCCACCTCACCACTCCTCCCCCACCGTCACACCACTCCCCCACACCCCACCTGACACCCCACTCTCCCCACCGTCACACCCTCTCCCCACCGCCACACCCTCCTCCCACCACCTACACCACCTCTCCCCACCCTCTCCCCACCCCACCTACACCTCTCCCACCGTCACCTCTCCCCACCGCCACACACCACTCTCCCCACCCACCACCACTCTCACCACACACCCTCTCCCCACCACCTACACCACTCTCCCCACCAAGTCAAACACCACCTCCCCACCGTCCCCACTCCCACCACCACCCTCTCCCCACCGTCACCCTCTCCCCCACCCACCACTCTCCCACCGCCACACACACTCTCCCAACCCACACACACCCTCTCCACACCCACACACCACTCTCCCCACCACCACACTCTCCCCACCACACCACTCTCCCACCACCCCCTCCCCCACCCCACACACCACTCTCCCACCACCACCACTCTCCCCACCACCACCACACCACTCTCCCCACCACCACCACTCTCCCACCACCACCACACACCACCTCCACCACCACCACCTCTCTCCCACCACCCACCTCTCCCACCACCACCACACACCACTCTCCCACCACCACCCACACACCACTCTCCCACCACCACACACCACTCTCCACCACCACACACCATCTCACACCACCACACCCACTCCCCACCACCACCACACCACTCTCCCCACCACCACACCACTCTCCCACCACACCACTCTCCCACCACACCCACTCCCACCACCACTCTCCCACCACCTCCACTCCCACCACCCACTCTCCCACCACACACCACCACTCACCACCACCACTCCCACCACCACTCTCTCCCACCACCACCACCACTCTCCCACCACCACCACCACCACACACCACTCTCCCACCACCACCACACCACTCCCACCACCACCACTCTCCCACCACCACCACACCCTCTCCCCACCACACCCTCTCCCCACCACCACACCACTCTCCCACCACCACACACCTCTCCCACCACCCTCTCCCACCACCACACCCTCCCACCACACACCCTCTCCCCACCACCACCACCACACTCCCACCACCACACCTCTCCCCACCACCAAACACCACTCTCCCCACCACCACCACCACTCCCACCACCACCTCCGCCACTCCTCCCCCACCACCTCCCTCTCCCCACCACACACCACTCTCAACCACCACACCACTCTCTCACCGTCACACACACCACTCCCCCCACCGTCACACACACACTCTCCCCACCGTCACACCACTCTCCCCACCGTCACACACCACTCTCCCCACCGTCACACCACTCTCCCCACCACCACACACCACTCTCCCCACCACACCGCCCTCTCCCCACCCAGTCACCCCACTCTCCCCACCCACCTGACACCCTCTCCCTACCGTCACACCACTCTCCCCACCTCCACACCACTCTCCCCACCGCCACACACCACTCTCCCCACCCACCGTCACGCCACTCTCCCCACCGTCACACCACTCTCCCCACCTGACACCACACTCTCCCCACCGTCACACACCACTCTCCCCCACCGCCACACCACTCTCCCCACTGCCCACACCACTCTCCCACCCCACCTTACACCACTCTCACGTCCACACACCACTCTCCCCACCACCTTACACCACTCTCCCCACCGTCAAACACCACTCTCCCACCGTCACACCACTCTCCCACCACCGTACACCACTCTCCCCACCGTCACACACCACTCTCCCACCACCTCACACCCTCTCCCACCGTCACTACTCTCCCCAACCCACCGTCACACACCACTCTCCCACCTTACACCACTTCCCCACCGTCACACACCACTCTCCCCACCGTCACACCCTCTCCCCACCACCTTCACCCTCTCCCCACCGTCACACACCACTCTCCCCACCCCACCTGACACCACTCTCCCACCCCACCTGACACACTCTCCCCCGCCACACACCCTCTCCCCCCACCGCCTTGCACCACTCTCCCCACCACCTTACACCCACTCTCCCCACCGTCACACCACCTCTCCCACCACCTTACAACTCTCCCCCAGTCACACACCACTCTCCCCACCGTCACACACCACTCTCCCCACCCACCCACACCACTCTCCCACCGTCACACCACTCTTCCCACCACCTTACCACTTTCCCACCCCCACACACCACTCTCCCCCACCCACCTGACCACCCTCTCCCCCACCGCCTCACACCACTCTCCCCACCCCACCTTTCACCACTCCCACCGTCACACACCACTCTCCCCCACCACCTTACCACTCTCCCCACCACCTTACACCCTCTCCCCACCGTCACCACTCTCCCACCCCACCCACCACTCTCCCCACCGTCACACCCTCTCCCCCACCACCTTACCCTCTCCCCACCGTCACACCCTCTCCCCCCCACCACATATATAATACTATGCCGTGATGTGTGTGTGTCTGTTCTGGGCAGCCAAACGGCACAATCGTTTCATCAAACTTGGTGGAAGAATCATAAAAAATTCGTAGAGTGGAACAAACCTGATCATATCGATGGTTTCTTTAGAAGCCATTAATTAACATTTATTTACAGCAAAAGATGCAAGTCTACTGACTTGGCGCACCCTCATTCGCTGTCAGCCCGATTGCAGTTATCTTATGGCTCCTCCTCTTCCCCACTTTTTTCTTGGCCTACTTTTTTTTAATGTTGTTTTGGATTAGTAAAGGAAGGAAGATGAGTAAATAGAAGAATAAAGAGGAAACAGAAAATAGTTAGAGATAACAGGTGGAGAGCTGAGTCTCATCATGCGTCTGGATGTGCAGTTTCAACATTACCAGACCATTTTCGGACTTTAGCCTGGTGTTTAATATACTTATTTATGTGACAGTACAATACTGTTCAATACCATACAATTCACCATACAATACAATACACAACAAACTATAAATATTTGTAAGAATAAAACATAATTATATAGACATGTAAGACTCACAACTTGATAAGATATCCATAAGACATTAGCTATTGGAAATGTGAATAAATTTTTTGTTATCCAGTGCGTATGGTATTGGTGGTACAATCGTAATGGTCTCTAATCCTGTTGATTAGGTGAGATTAATCTGGGCTTATTGATTAAAGATTACGTGTGGGGTTTATTCTACCTGTGTTAGTCTCCGGGTACGACCCTTATTGTAACAATCGCGACCATGATTATAACTACCAGGACCATGATTATAACAACCACGACCATGATTATAACAACCACGACCATGATTATAACAACCACGACCATGATTATAACAACCACGACCATGATTATAACAACCACGACCATGATTATAACGCGCATGATTATAACAACCACGACCATGATTTACACCACGACCGATTATAGCAACCACGACTATGATTATAACAACCACGACCATGATTATAACAACCACGACCATGATTATAACAACCACCACCAGTTATAACCACGACCGTGATTATAACAACGACGCATGATTATAACACGACCATGATTATAACAACCACGACCATGGTTGCAACCACAGCTATGATTATAACAACGACGACCATGATTAACAACAACCGACCACCAGTTATAACAACGACGACCGCGAAGTCATAACAACCACGACTATGATCATAACAAATACGACTATGATCATAACAACCCACGACTATGATTATAACAACCACGACTATGATTATAACCACGACCATGATCCTAAACGACTATGATCATAACAACCACGACTATGATTATAACAACCACGACCATCTATCTAATATACTATAGGAATGGCCGTGTGTCTGTGTGTGTGTCTGTTCTGGGCAGCCGACACGGCACAATCATTTTTCATCAAAAATGGCGGAAAAATCGCTCAAAATTCGTAGAGTGGAACAAACCTGGTCCCATGGCGATGGTTTCTTTAGGAAGGCATTATATTAACCATTATATTTACGCTGGAAAACGATGTCGCTGTCAGCCTAACGGCGGTTGCGCCAGCCAAGCACGAGCATTCGAACTTTCACGCCTCCGTAAACTGTACCACGGTTTCCACGATCACTTAGCCGCCATATAATACATGCTGTGATGCTCACATAATGCGTGATACTCACATATAATACTATGCTGTGATGCTCACATATAATACTATGCTGTGATCATATATAATACTATGCTGTGATGCTCACATATAATACTATGCTGTGATGCTCATTCATAATACTATGCTGTGATGCTCGTATATAATACCATACTGTGATGCTCATTTATAATACTATGCTGTCATGCTCATATATAATACTATGCTGTGATGCTCACATATAATACTATGCTGTGATGCTCATATATAATACTATGATGTGATGCTCATATATAATACTATGATGTGATGCTCACATATAATACTATGCTGTGATGCTCACATATAATACTATGCTGTGATCATCACATATAATACTATGCTGTGATCATCACATATAATACTGTGCTGTGATGCTGATATATAATACTATGCTGTGATGCTCACATATAATACTATGCTGTGATGCTCATATATAATACTATGCTGTGATCATCACATATAATACTATGCTGTGATCATCACATATAATACTGTGCTGTGATGCTGATATATAATACCATGCTGTGATGCTCATATATAATGCCATGCTGTGATGCTCATATATAATACTATGCTGTGATGCTCAATATAATGGTGTTATGCTCCTGTTATACAATTACCTACTGTGAGTCTACGAGGCCCATAGTTAAGGCCCAATACCTGTTGTGTGTCTACGAGGCCCATAGTTAAGGCCCAATACCTGTTGCGTGTCTACGACGCCCATAGTTAAGGCCCAATACCTGTTGTGTGTCTACGAGGCCCATATAAGGCCCGATACCTGTTGTGTGTCTACGAGGCCCATAGTTAAGATCTAATACCTGTTAGGTAAGGTTCACAAGGCTCATAGTGTTAAGGCCCAATGCTCTGTTGTGTCTACGAGGCCCATAGTTGCGCCCAATACCTGTTGTGTGTCTACGAGGCCCATAGTTGGGCGCCCAATGCCTGCTGGTGTCTACGAGGCCCATAGTTAAGGTCCAATGCCCGTTGTGTGTCTACGAGGCCCATAGTTAAGGCCCAATACCTGCTGTGTGTCTACGAGGCCCATAGTTAAGGCCCAACTACCTGTTGTGTGTCTACGAGGCCCATAGTTAAGGCCCAATACCTGTTGTGTGTCTACGAGGCCCATAGTTAAGGCCCAATACCTGCTGTGTGTCTACGAGGCCCATAGTTAAGGCCCAATACCTGTTGTGTGTCTACGAGGCCCATAGTTAAGGCCCAATACCTGTTGAGTGTCTACGAGGCCTACACTGTTAGAAAATTCAGTATTTTTTACATGTTTCTTCTGTATTTCCGACCAGGAAAACGTAGTAATTTGAATTACTTTTTTTGTTCTGTAAAATATTTCAGACACTCTCTTTCTCTGTTTCAATTTGTTTAATTATCAATATAAACTGACATTTTATCATACTATATACACTTCATGATGCAAAGAACATTTAAAATTGCATGTTAATGCTGTTATTTCTATATGTAATTACTGAATATGCGGTTGGCGGTTGTTTGTGCTTCACGTTCGTCGTATGTCCGTGTTTGTTTACATTATTTCAAAGAGCGCCACATCATCACATGGGGGGGCGCTGGTGGAGTGGTACAGCTCTTGCCTCGCAAGCAAGATGTCACAGGTTCGATTCCCGGGCCGGCGGAAGTTGTTTGGACACTCTTCCTAGTCCCCTTGGTCCCTGTTCACCTAGCAGCAAAGTAGGTACCTGCTGTAAATCGAAAGTTGCGAATTCGTATTCAGGGACAAGTTGTTGGAGCTTCCAATAACTTCCAACAATCTGTTAATTCAACAGATATTTTATGTAAAAATATATACAGAATCTCTGTAAATTATACAGAAAATGTTTGGCAACAATATAACCAGTGAATTTTCTGTAAATTTTACAAGATTTTTTTAACAGTGCACAGTTAAGGCCCAATACCTGTTGCGTGTCTACGACGCCCATAGTTAAGGCCCAATACCTGTTGTGTGTCTACGAGGCCCAAAGTTAAGGCCCGATACCTGTTGTGTGTCTACGAGGTCCATAGTTAAGGTCCAATTACCAGTTGTGTGCGGCTGATGAACTGACCAATAGTGACAGCAAATGATGGGAGGGATCTACAGAAATTAGCAGACAAGATGTGGACCTGCATATTCAACTTGAAAGCTTTAGAAATTATGTGCGAGATAGACACGCATCAATGCACCGTTGCTGTAGCTGCAAGACTTATTGGAAACATTCAAGAGAAAGGACAACCGGCAAGATGTATGCTAATCTTGAGGCAAGGTCATACGGTGCTCCTACCCAAGGTGCTATATGCCGAAAGATTTCCTGTATCCTTGAAGGAATTGGTGGCTACACTTCATGATGTTGAAAGATGGGATCATCTTCGTGGAATTGAGGCACCTGGTGATCATGGTGAAGGAATCGAGCTCCTCATTGGTCAAAATGTTCCACCAAGTTAAGTTCTTCCTGAACATCGAGAGGTCCTACAGTTTCTTTGGTGGGACGATGGAGTTCGTCACATGCGCTCACATACCATATGAAGGTACATATTTTGGAAGAGTCTGCAGCCATCGTGCACAGCATATGCACTGCAGAGAACTTTTTGTGGTCGTGGAGCATCTTTCTCCATGTCAACTGCCCACGCTGAACGCAATTTCTATGTGGATGATTTACTGTTTTCGGTGTTTTCCTTTGAGGAAGCCGCAAAGACTACTCTACAGCTATGTAAATTGCTGTCCCTTGAAGGCTTCAGGCTCTAAGTGGATAAGTAATCAGAAAGGTGTTCTGAATTCCATACCCTGGGAGGAGCAACATGTGGGAGTGTAGGAAGTGGGCTTAAGACAAGAGACGCTGCCTATGGAATGCGCCCTGAAAGTTATGTGGAACCTGGAACGAGAACAGTATTATGCTAAGGTTTGTGTACAAACTACGCCCGCTACGAAGAAGGGCCTGTTGAGCCTTATTAGTTCGGTCTATGATGTATTTGGTTTCATTTCCCATTTCCTCATTAAGGCGAAGATGATATTTCAGGTCGAATGTCGACGAAGGAGAGGGTGGGATGAAACCCTAGCTGAACATAAAACCCTTGCCTGGCAACAGTGGCTGGAGGACTTGGGTACAACTTTCCGATTTCGGATTCCCAATTGCTATGGGTCATATGCCCTAGGACTGATGATTTCAATACAACTGCATCATTTGCAATGCCTCATAGATGGCTTGTGGCATGGTTTCATACTAGTCCGCAAACATCTAGTGCACCTTTGTGTATGGAAGAGCAAGACTGGCTCCCTTGAAACGGCAGACCGACCCTCGGCTGGAACTCCGATACAGCTGTATTAGCCGCAAATGCCGACAAGTTGATGAGAAAAGAGCTGAGCAAGAAGTTTGAAAGATCAGTGTTTTGGACCAACAGTGTGCTTGTCCTCCAATATACTTCGAATACCGAGCGGCACTTCCATACATTCGTGACTTTGGACCCTTCCTCGTTAAACAGGTGAGAAAGTATCACAAGCGATATGTGTCCATTCACCTGCTTAACCAAACGAGCATACACCTAGAAATGTTGACCTCACTTGATACCGACGCCTTCCTCAGTGCAGTGACGCGGTATTCGGCCTGCAGAGTCTTTTGTGAAAGGTTAGTGAGATAGTCAGGATTACTTAGATAGAACATCAACACAGTTTGAGCTGTAGTTTGGGGACCATTGTTCTTCAAAGGTTTGACACTAAACATGGTATTAAGTAGAGCTATCCTCTCAGATAGGAAGGGCAGCCCGAGCTCTTTCCTCATGTTTACAATTCTGGTAAATTTTGGGCAACCTAGAATGATGTGCATGGCTTCATTTTGTACTACCTCAAGGCTGTTTAGTTGTTTAAAGGGAATAGTTTTAAGACGGAGAGCATGATAATCAACTACAGATCGAATGAAGTGAAGATAGAAATTATGAGCAAAGGTGATGTTATTCCATAGCCCTTACCAACAAGGGTTCTGAGGGGTTTAATATGCTGCATTAGTTTGGCACGGAGGCTGCTGACGAAGTTCTCATCATTCACATTAATTCCAAGATATTTATAAGAGCTACATAGTTCCAAGGGCATGCTGTTAATGTTAAAGTCAAGCGGCAGAGGGTGAGCAGGACGAGGATTGAGGACCCTCGTCTTGTCAACAAATTTTATGAGACCACATTCAACAGTCCTCTGAGCAAATACATCATGTAAGGCTTGGAGCCTGAGCTTGGTCTGTGTTATAATTAATATATCATCAGCATAACATATTACAGCCTTGCTCGGCTAAACTGGAATATCAGCAATAAGCTTTTGCATCAGTATATTAAGGAGTATAGGACTTAAAACTCCTCCCTGAGGCGTGCCAAGCTCAAATGCTCTCATTCTGGTACCTTTGAGTCCCCAAACAGAACACTGGCATACCTGTTGGACAGATAACCCTTTATCCATGTCAGGAGGTTACCTTGGATGCCAAAATTAGCTAGTTGCTCAAGTATAATGTCTCTATTAGCTACATCAAAGGCTGATTTAAGATCTATGAAGGCTATTTGTGTCTTATCTTTTGAGTGAACAAGATAGTCTACAAAGAATGTCTGTGTGCTGCACCTGGGTATAAACCCATACAGATTAGGGGCCAGTTTGTGTTTGACTTGAAACATGAGATAGTTAAGAACAACTCTCTCAAGGACTTTACACATACAGGATGTGAGTGAAATGGGTCTGAAGTTTTGAGAGTTAGCTTCAGGGATTGGTACTATGTATCCTTGAGTCCATTTCTTTGGCAGAATACCCTGTGTGAGGCACATTTGATACAGGTCAAGCAGAGGGTGGTTAGGGATTTCATTCAACAGTCTTAAGGCGTTATAGGTTATGTCATCCTCACTAGGGGAGGATGATTCACCTTTTATTAGTGCTGTTGTTAGTTCGTGGTGAGTTATAGGAAACTGGTCAGTGTCTGGTGAGGAACAGGCTATTTCAATATTAAAGCCCCTATTAATGTGTGTGGCTTTAAGATATTGCTGTATGTCAGGAGGCGGGGAAGTGATTTGTGACACACTGGAGCATTGGTCTAATAGCATGTCAGCATATTCTGCAAGGCTGTGATGAAGATGGACTGGGGTGGGTGACTTGGTAATGGCTCTAATTTTGTTCCACACTTCTGCTGGAGTGGTTGTTCTATTAATCCCCTGTAAGAATTGTTCCCAATAGATGTTTCTCACCTGACCTTTGAGTTCACGAAATGATCTGTTAGCTTTGAGGAATGCCAAGATGTCATCACTGGTGTGTTTTTGCTTATAAGTGTTAACAAACTGTTCTACTTTTTCCTCTTTGGTGAGGATGGGGTCATGTATCCACAGTGGTAGTTTAGTACCGCCCCCCTTCCTCCTTGACTTAACCCTGGTGGTATAATATGTGGTAATGACATTTACAAGATCACAACAAAATTCATCCACTGACCCAGGTGTATATCCAGCATACCATCTGTGGATGTAGGCCTTGAAGTGCAGTGTAAGATTATCCGGGATGTTAATTCTTAGCTTAGGATGGGGCTCACACAGGAAGAGACGAACGGACTTTAGTAACTATCTGTACCTCCTATGTAGAAATAAAAGATTTATTCCATTTACGATAATTCATAGATTTTAAAGTGTTAGGTACAACTAGCTAATGTAATAGTTTATTTTATATACACCTGGATTGTACCAATAAAAACTCGATACTGTTTTTTGGATGGTGTGAAGTGGTGAGTCTTGAGTATCCCTTCGTGAGCCTCGACACTCTGGTATAGAAGAAGTGCCATAAAGGGGTATTGGAGGAATTGGTAAACGTGGTCGAGTTAGCTGGGGTGGGGCTGTAGTGGCAGGATGGAGAGCGGGTGTCCAGGGTGGCGTGGAGGACGTGTGAGGTACTGGATGGGTTCTGGTTAAGCGGTTGTCTACGCCATTTAGTCCTGAAACGGTAAGGGACATGACTGAGCAAGCATGACAAGCTGTGGGAAGCGAAAGCTATGTTAGGTATTTGTAAATAATTGGGTAATATACAGTTAACTACTAAAATCCGCTTGCGTCTCCTCCTGAATCACGAACCCTGAGATTCAGACTCGTGAACCCATAGCAGTAGGCTGATGCATCATTCTGTCCATAAATACTTTTGATTCATGAGTTTGAATCTCTCAGGGTTCGTGGTTCAGGAAGACATATGAACCGACTTTAATTCAGCAGTTGACAGTATAATTTGTTCTTTATAAAGGTATATTTGTGTGTAGAATCCCTAGCGGTACTTAGATACTTAAAGAAATCGTCATGATATATTAAATGTTATTATCAATGAGGTAAACATAATATTCAATATATCGTAGTTTGTAGATATTACTAGAGTATGAATACGTAGTCTGTTGTATCTGATGCTCTGTTATATACTGTACAGTCTTCAGAAAACCATGACCTACCGAATTTTGAGGAAAGGCAGTTCGGTACAGCACTGATGCATAGCGATTTTATAGAAAATTGTGTGAGAAGTAGATTATCAAAACTAAATGTCTATAAATGTTTTGGCCCTGTTTGTGTATATTCATATTGTACTAAGAACGATAATGATCTCCCAGAACACCTTGGTATATTGTTCCGCGGAAGTATAGACGAACAAAATAGAATCACCATTGCATGAATATAGATTAGTGAGCGTAATCTGCATAGTGTGTAAACTGATATAAAAAAAACGCCATAATGGACTATATGAATCGAAACAGCTTTATGAAGGACTAACAACACATATTTAAGCCTGGAGGCTCATGTTTGCCAAAAAGAAAGTATAATAAAAAATTATTTAAACTCGGAAAACGATTTTGTTATCGGTGCATATTAGTTTGTACCGTTTTCTGTAAAAAAGAAACTACGCTAGAAAGAAAATGTAATAATTTAATGCATAAACCAACACTTTTCTTATACATTCTGTGAATTCTTACTTTTACATCCTCTTCACCACTGATCGGCTCGTTAGCCGCTTGAGCGATCGGTCACGTCTCCTTTTACACACTGTTGGCAAGTACTGGGCATGCACCGGCTCCTGAATGTACCTGAAACTGCTCCAGTGTTGGTCAAGTCTGGTCTTGAAAGAGCTTACACTCGGTGCGGTCCACTACACTTTCTGGCAGATTGTTCCAAGAGTTCACAACTCTCAATCCAAAAAAGTTTCCCCTCAAAGTTATCTGGACCTGCGACTTCTTCAATTTTGAGCTGTAACCCCTTGTGGGGCGAGCGTCCGCCAGCTCCAAGTAAGGACACTCGACTGAGTAGTGCCCCTTGAGATACTTAGACAAACGTTGCGGTGCCAATTTTTAAGGTACCGGAGCTGTCAAAATAATTTCCGTTTCCTAAACCGTATCTATTGATGCAATAATAAATTATATATATATATATATATATATATATATATATATATATATATATATATATATACATATATATATATATATATATATATATATATATATATATATATATATATATATATATATATATATATATATATATCTACAATGAAAACGTGATAGATAGTCACTTATATTGCTTCTGTCGGTAATTCAGTTGCTTCTGAAGATGTTCCTAATAAAGACGAAAGCTAAGGTGCTCCGTTGTTTCTTTTCCGGGTAAGTTTATAGAGATATACATGTATACATAATATATATATATATATATATATATATATAGGTAAGTATATATATATATATGTTAGCAAACGCAGTAGGTGATAGTTGATAACCACAAGGAAACTTGGTGTTTCAAGCGCTGTGTAGTCTGTACTCACCCCTGAAGATGTGAATTACACGAAAGCAATAAACTTGTGTTTTTCTTTTCCTTGTGGTTATCAGCATTTATATATATATATATATATATATATATATATATATATATATATATATATATATATATATATATATATATATATATATTATTCGATGAAGTACTGTTTTTAAGTGCACCTGTTATCAAAGTCTAGTCTTTCTACAATATTAATAAGTCATAAAATGTAAGCTGATCTGAAGAAGAGATTAATTACATGAGGATATATTTGGTTTTGTATTATTAATGTAAAATAAAGTTGATTGCTTGATTGATATAGATTTATAGTAACATATAGAGCTTACTATAACTTCAGGTGTGAAGTGTGGAGTGGATGAAGAGGAATACACTAAGGTGGTATGGACATGTGCAGAGGATGCATGAAGACAGGCTTACAAAAAAGTTTATGATGGCAAGAGAGAGGGGAATGTTGGGAGGGGGGAGGTAGACCAATTGCCACCTGGGTGAAAAGAGTTAGAGAGTTTGTTGAAGAGAGAGCGGGAAGGGGTGGCATAGTGTTTGAGAGAGCAAGTGAAGTGTACAAGGATAAAATGGCCTAGAGACACTTCTGCCATGGCCACCCTCTGTTGGGGAGTTCCCGGGAAGGAACAAGGCGTCGGCGATATTGATTGATTGATTAATTGATTGATCAAAACAGAGGTCCCGGTGAGTTCCTCAGTTCTGCACCCTGCTTATACATCTCAGTTAGGTCGCCCCTTGCTGCTTTAACAGACGTGGTCTCCCTGTACTGTACCTCAACTATCGATAATATTACCTGCTGTGTCGTAGACTGTCAGAAGGAATCACTTTAGGAATATATTATACTTAAAAAATGTTTCTTATCTCTCTTATATATAACAAATGATAGAATTGCAACTTTCCTACTTTATTTTTTCATCCTGTAATGTGTTTCCCTTGTTTCCTGGCTTTAGTCGTACCTGGGCAGAGATCTTCGTTGACGAAGATAGTGGTGCCTTTCAGTTAACTGTGGTGATAAAACACTTTATCACGGTCAGAGGAGGATGAGAATTTTGTTATGATGTCGCGGGGGCGGGAGGAGTTGTGTTTCCCGACCCGTTGAACACTATCAAACTTTTCTTCAGAAAGTTTAAAATGTTCATTCAGCAGGCGTGAAATTTTGCGGTGGGATGACTTCCAGTTCTCGTGGATGTCTTCAGGGACTCCGGCAATCCTGAGGTTGTGTCGCCGCCCTCTGTCATCCACATAATCCACCCGGTCTGCTGTTGTCCTTAGTTCCGTTTTGAGCTTGGAATTCTGCTCACTCAGCTGTTGAACTTGGGCCTTAAGTGTTCGGTTCTCTTTAGCTTCAACGTTCAACATTGCTTGTAAGTCACTTATTTCCCCTTGCGAGAATTCCAAGCTTCTTTTAATCTCACTTAGCTGGTCAGTGAGACGCCGGTCAGCTTCTTCTAGCTTCCTGGTTGTCTCCTTATTCATTTGTTGTATGATGTCCTGTATAAGAGTCCGTTGGACTTCCATTATCACATCAGTCAGCTGTTGTTTCGTGAAATTTGAATTTTTGATACTAGCAGCCAAATTAGACATATTGGAGCTAGTGAGGGCTGAGTAGCTGGCAGTATGGAGACGGTCTAGTTGTGTGGTCAGCTGGGTGGCCTAGTGGGACAGTGGGGGAGTGTGGACGGTGGGGGTGGACAGTGCTCAGATTACAAGCCGTGGCACTGAGGGGAGCTTCGTGGGCCTACACCTCACTTCGTAGACACAGATTCACCAGTAAATTGACAAATATACAGTATCTACTTAGGGGGATCACAGATAGATATTGTACCAGTCACGACACTCACTAGTCACTCACGAATCAGATTTCCTAGAAATCAGACTGCGTACTCCTGGAAAGCCCCTGTTTTTCGACAAAAAACACGGAGCTCCCACACACCCGTCACACCACCACGAAAGCTCTGTAATTGGAACCCCTGTAATACAGTCCTCAAACGCCAACAAAATACTAAATTCCTCAGAGTTAGTTTTGATGAGAAACTTAACTGGAGAAACCACATACAAGCCATTCACAGTAAAGTCAATAAACAGTGCGGAATCATGTATCACACTCAACAGTCACTCACTCTCTCAGCAATTAAAGGAATCTATCATGATCTTGTTTACCAACACCTGATACACTGTCACTGGCTCTTCAAAAACACAATCTCTGGTTACTGCACAAAAGAGAGTTGTACGGACAATGACCTACTTGAAAAAAAACGGATCACATAAACGAAAAATTTGCTAAATTGAAAATGTTAAAACTCGAATATAATAAAACAAATCTATCAATCACGTGTTTGACAATAATTATTTCCAGTTCCGGAATTATCAGAGATACAACTTAAAGCACCCAGAGCTACTAAGACCACCCCCCCATGCGCTCCTCTCGGTCCCAGACCTCCATAAAATATCATGGTGTGAAGGTGTGGAACAACTTACCCCCACCCATCCCAGCAAAGACTACTCTCCCTTCCTTTAAATCATCTCTTAAAAAATATCTATTGTCTAAGTATAAATATTTCTTGTAATACCTACTTTATTTGCAGTACCTGCTTTTATTGTACCATCAAAACCGTTTTATCTGAAATTATCATGTAAATAGATAAGAAATTACCATTGTAATAAACATAATTGCCAACTAGACATAATCCTGACAGCTCTGTCCTCTTGTTCAACCTTAATACTGTACAACCCATGTTGTACTGCTCCCCCATTATACTTATGTTTTTCAATTCCACTGTAATTTATGTATATACTTATAATATAAATAAAAAAATAAATAAACTAAAAAGAATATATATATAATATTAAATAAATAAAATACATAAATATTGAAGTGACAACCGTGGTAACATTATGATATGTTCTTATGACCACCATGCTATTGTACTATTCCAGATGATACTAAATGTTGCATAATACTTCCTTGAGATAAATGTATAGTATATATCAGGTGCCTAAAAGAGAGCTCAGGTTCTCAACTGGCTCAACCATGTAAAAAAATTTCATTATTATCCACCCTGTATCTGTGTTTTCTGGCTAAGTAAACTTTTTCAAATCAATTCAATTCAATTCAACTTCATAATTATAGACGATGAAGAGCCTCCTTCAGCTCTGGAAAGAGCAGTACCATCCATAGTTCAACGGAAACATCGATGTGGATGTCCTGACTACCCAGCAGGTCTCTCGGCATCCATCCCTGGATGAGGTAGTTACTGCCATCAAACAGATGAAAAATAACAAAGCCTCAGGGCCTGATGGAATCCCAGCCGAGGTGTATCAAGCAGGAGGACCTCTGCTTACCAGCCGTCTCCACTCTCTCCTGGAGAATATATGGGAAAAGGAAGAAATCCCCCAAGCTCTTAAAGACGCTTCCATTGTCAATATTTATAAGAACAAGGGAGACCGGTCAGACTGTGGCAACTACCGTGGGATCTCGCTGCTCTCCGTAGCTGGCAAGATTATCGCCCGAGTCCTCTTTAACGAACTTCTTCCTGAGGCGGAAGACTTCCTCCCAGAATCTCAATGTGGTTTTAGACCATAACATGGCACCACTGACATGATCTTTGCTGCCCGCCAGATACAGGAAAATTGCAGAGAACAACGGAATTGATGATAGGCGTGAAGAACCCAATGATTACAAGTTGTGATTACAAGAGTCCAGCAGAGTCGCACTTCCAATAGTGAAAGTCAGGAAGGAGGAGAAGAACCAAGAGGCGAAGGAGCAGTGGTCACCGGAGCTCTCTTGGTTAGGTTAGTCTAGCTAACCGGCTGCAGGCAGAGGGGAGGCCAGTTTTTCCCTCTCCATTGGCACGATCATGAAAGAAAGAAGTAATGTAAACACCGAAGAGAACAGTGTAAAGGTGGTTAGCGTAGGAGAAAGAAAGAGCCGATCCATCACTATCCCCAAGATCATTGTTGTTGAGAATCTACAGTCTTCTGAGAGTTTTCGGTCGAAGACACCCAAGACGTCACCATGTGGGAACACCTCCGAGGTACTACGCCAAGCACCGAAAACAGTGGATCTCCTGATAGGTCTGGATGTAACACAAGTATTAGTGCCGTTAGAAGTAAGGACCGGGAAGGACGGAGAGCCGTTTGCAACACGCACCATTCTGGGCTGGACTATAAATGGACCGCTTGGAGTGGTGAGCCGTGATCAACTACTTTGTCAGAATGGCAACATTAAATTCGGAGACAATTCTGGAAAAGCAAGTCAGGAACTTCTGGGAATGCGACTCCGCCAACAGTAAGGATGATCCTGTCGAAGACAAGAGAGTCCTCATGCAGTGGTCAAGGTCAATTACTGAAGTGGACGGACACTACACGCTTCCCATCCCGTTTCACCAGGAAGAAAAGGAACACTCGGACAATAAGAAGCTGGCCGAACAGCGTTTGGCGGGACTGAGAAAATGCCTCCTAAAGAACCCAAGGCTCTCTCAGAGGTATCAAGAAGAGATGAGACGTCTAGTCGACGAGGGACATGCTGAGCGAGTCCCAAGTCAAGAACTCACTGTTACCCCCGGGAAGACCTGGTATCTCCCACACCACCCTGTGTTGAATCTCAACAAGCCAGAAAAGGTGAGAATAGGTTTTTGCTTGTGCAGCCGAATATCAGTCGATGTCATTGAACAGCCTGGTGATGCAAGGGCCAGACCTTAACGACAATTTGATGGGAGTCCTCATCAGATTCAGACAAGGAAAGGTGGCACTCATGGCTGATATCCAGGCAATGTTCCACGAAGTGTGAGTAGTACCCGAACATCGAGACGCCTTACGATTCTTATGGTGAACGGACGACCAGCTGCGAGGGGCCCCACCACTTACCGAATGACAGTACATCTCTTTGGAGGTATGTGTAGCCCTTCATGCGCCGGGTATGCGTTACAACGAACATTCCAAGATTACAGGGAAAGTCTCCATGACGACATCAAGAAAGCGAATCGTAACTTCTACGTTGACCTTCTGCTTCGCTCAGTAGATTCGCCTGGGAAGGCAACGATAATTGACTGGGGGCAACATCTTGATTCTCGTCAGCCAATATATTTATGCAGGACATTATATTTGTTCTCGTTGGTCTAACCCTAGACCCCAAAACGTGAGTGTGATTGTGAACTGTTGAATCCTCTGAGAACTCTAAATAACTTTAATAAGTGTAATTATGTACTGTATATTGATGGTATTATTCAAACTGTGTCCTGATGTACCAGCAGTTGTTATATGTGAATTGTATTCAACAGGTTTTGACCGAATTATACTCATAGCGTCAATGACAAGGGTCTTATTGTCCTGCACAAACCAAAATCGCTCCTATGAGTGAATACACATGCTACATAAATAATTTTATTGTTCATTCTTTTATTCTGGAGTGTCGTATCTTCAAGAAAGTACCGAGTTTCACCGTCACCTAATGATTAGTTTCCTAGTTAGCCTCAGATTGATTAAGCTGGGGGTAAATTTCCAGATGAGTTTTTGCTCAGCTTCTAGAATTTTTTTTTAGTCTCTGTTCGTATAAGTACAGCATTTTTAATGGGTTGAATTCTACAGGTGATTAAGGGTTAATCTTACCTTAAAATATGGACATATTTACCAAGTAGTACCCGTATACAAACTGCCAAATTATTATAATTGTATTTTTTCCGTGACTAATTACATACACACACACTTTGCTTTTTTATTTATTTTTGGGAAGGGGGAATTTTCTTTGACATCAGGCTCGTTTATTATATCCAGATACTGTTTCTTAATATTTACTTCAAATATGAGAAGCATCTATTATACTCTGACATCTTTGAGGCCTCATTATTAACCCCCATAGCTGTACACACTCCCCGGAACACTAAGAGTTACAATAGCCAGTGCTAGATTGATCAGTGATCAGTGATGTAAACTTGGCCTTGTTCATCTGTTAAAACTGCTTTACAGTCTTCACTTATAGTGTATTAGAGGTCGAGGTAATAGCCTGAGGTGAGGTGACTCCCCTACCTGAACCCCAAATTAGTCGGTTGACCTCTCCCTCCCAACAGACCTGAAAATTCATAAATGAATTTTTAGTCTTGAAAGGTCTAAACCAAAATTCTGAGATCACAGGGAAATTACTGATGTCTGTGTTTACAAATTTTCGGGGTTCTGAAAATGAGGAGAAACAACTTGATTGTTCTATGAACAATTTATTCCCTCCAAATATTGTGATTATACTTAGTACATCAGTGAATGACTGTAATATATTATAGTATCATATAATCGACAATATTGGACCAAATTATACATTAACAACAATATAAAGAAAGAGTGGTAAGGCAGAGAGCAATGATGAGGTGGGAGGGGAAATTAGAAGGAATCATAATACTATGTTCACCCAGTTCTGTAAGTAGTACTGTATTCCACAATTTTCATTTACATTGGTAGTGGGTGGGTGCAGGAGATAACGCGTGTATTACAATCATAGATTCTGTTGCCTGCAAACAAAATAACAGCTTTGGATCACAGTACACTTCAAAAGCAATACACATCTTATTCATGATCAAACTCATATTTTACGTAAAAATTCTGAATACCCATAACATGATAAAAAGTTAAGTGTATCCAGCAAAGCCTAAACAGTAAAATTGGCCTTTTCCATGAAAGGAATTTTTACAGCATCACTTAACGCCTTTTTAAAAGTTGCGAAAAGATATACACTTATGGGAAGCGGTAGATTCAGGTTGTTAATTATAAGTAACAGGTTGTGGAGCGGTGTAGGTGGCCTGGCCCTCGTAAGTGACCTGGGCCAGATAGCCAAGGTCATTGTCGGCGGTGAAGGTGACGACCTGGGTGCGGCCGTCAGGGAGCAACACTGTGTACTGGCCGTTCGTCACCAGACCATCAGAGTTCTCATTGTGGCTGTAGATGTTTCCGCTGTACTCGTCGTTCACAGCGTAAGCGAAGTTGAATGGCATTCCCTTCTGTGGGCGGAGGAAGAACTAGATCCGAAACATTCATAGCACAAGAAAAATGAACATTAGAATCAGTCATATTGTGAAAGTAAAGACTTCATGAAAGTAGTAAATACCGAAAAATGTAGTATGCATAAACTGAGGAAAATCAGTCGGAAATCGAGAGATGAAACTACAACTAAAAAACAATAGTTATTCGAGCACTATTATTGGGTGACATGAATAAGAAGGAAAAGGGCTAACAATATTGATATACATAATAAGACTATAATTATAAAATGGTAAATCATCATCATCATCATCATTGTTTTACGACCGTTATCCACACTTCCCTGGGGTAGCCAGGGTTACCTATTGTTAGATATCCACGCTGAAAGGACATTCTTTACAACCATGTCATTCTTCGCTGACCCCGACACATTCAAATAATATATTTCTTGGTTCATTTAGTCTTATCCATTCTTTCCACGTCCCGAATAATCTCACTCTGTCTTTAATCAAAACCTCGTCAATTCTCTCAATACCCAGCCGCCTCCATAGCACTGAAAACTTTATATTGGTCAATGTCACATTACACAACCACTCACCATTCCCATTCTAATTTGCTCAAGCCTGGGTATGTTATCTTCTTTAACTGTTCATGTTTGCTGTCATACAACATCACTTTATGTAGCATTTATAATTATTTGCACAGAAGAATATTTCTGCCCAATAATGGCAACAACTCTAAACTCTTCCAGTAACTAGTAACATCACCACCCTACTGATCATATCAAGGTAAGTCTTCAACAATCCATCGATGTACTACGTATGTACAACGTTGTTTTCTAGTTGCTAAGGCCTCAGCACATTAAAGAGTCTTCTAACGTTCAAAAAAAGATTTAAGATAAAAATATATCGATATAAGTAAGATATAAATTATAACGAAAATCTTTAGAATCCCATCCATGGACTTAAAAGAACATAGTGAACATAGAAAAATAGTGTTAATGTAGTCTAAAAGAAAATTAAAAATGACTCAAAGTAGTCAGGTATACGACAGAATATGATAAATACCAATGAACTTTTGATTCGTAGGTCAGAAGTCAATGATAAAACTATTCAATTAAAATATATTGTCTGTCGTACATATTACTAAATTAGTGATGCCGAAGATAAATATTTAAAAATATATATTTATGTAATAAGAAAAAGTATTAAATATTGTTAAAAGAACAGCTGAGTAGGTTATAATATAACACAAATTTGAGAAACATTTGTATACTGTACCTTCACTGTAGATATGGATTAATTGTACTGAAACGGTGACAAAGTTGAGATTTACGTACTTGTCTGATATCACCACAAGTAAGAAAATATATTAAGAACCTTACCTCATTATATGATGGCCTGGGAGTATAACCAGATGGAAGCTGTCGTGATTCCAGTGATGCATCTTGGCGACAGGAGGAATTTTGTCCATCAAAGGACACGTGGCTCCGCCAATAGACCCGGACTCTCCATAAGAGGCTCCAGACCCAGGAGACCCAAAGGAGACATCAGGATTCCTGCTGAAATATTAGCTGACCACCAGGACCCCCAACAATGTCGGTCCCTGATGCGTAAGATTGGCCCGAAACACGACTCCGGTTGCCGATCGCAAAAGCAGAATTTACAATTTCATTCGAGGACTGATATGCTGATGATGACTGAGATGTGACACCAAAGGATGCAGAAATGGCAGAGGATGTTCCATAGCTCTGGTTAGGAAGAGAGTAGGGGGAGTAGGAGCACCGTATCTTTGTGTAGGAGGAGAGTAGGAGGGTAGATGTACCGTATCTCTGTGTAGGAGGAGAGTAGGAGGGGTAGGTGTACCGTAGTTTTGTGAAGGAGGAGAGTAGGAGGGGTAGATGTACCGTATCTCTGTGTGGAGGAGAGTAGGAGGGGTGGAGTGTACCGTGGTTTGTGAAGGAGGAGAGAGTGGGGAGGGGGTATGCGGTGGCTTTGTGTAGGAGGGAAGCTATAAGAAGACTGCCTATAAGCCTATAAGAAGACGGCCTCCGTGGGTTTGCTCAGGATTTGGAGACATAGGAAGGTCCTGATGTTGGTGGACCATAGGAAGGTCTAGGTGTAGATGGACCATAGGAAGGTCCTGATGTTGGTGGACCATAGGAAGGTCTAGGTGTAGATGGACCATAGGAAGGTCTAGGTGTAGATGGACCATAGGAAGGTCTAGGTGTAGATGGACCATAGGAAGGTCTAGGTGTAGATGGACCATAGGAAGGTCCTGATGTTGGTGGAGCATAGGATGGTCCTGATGTTGGTGGACCATAGGAAGGTCCTGATGTTGGTGGACCATAGGAAGGTCCTGATGTTGGTGGTCCATAGGAAGGTCTAGGTGTAGATGGACCATAGGAAGGTCTAGGTGTAGATGGACCATAGGAAGGTCCTGATGTTGGTGGACCATACGAAGGTCTAGGTGTAGATGGGCCATAGGAAGGTCTAGGTGTAGATGGGCCATAGGAAGGTCTAGGTGTAGATGGACCATAGGAAGGTCTAGGTGTAGATGGCCCATAGGAAGGTGTAGGTGTAGATGGACCATAGGAAGGTCCTGATGTTGGTGGACCATACGAAGGTCTAGGTGTAGATGGGCCATAGGAAGGTCTAGGTGTAGATGGACCATAGGAAGGTCTAGGTGTAGATGGGCCATAGGAAGGTCCTGATGTTGGTGGACCATAGGAAGGTCTAGGTGTGAATGGACATAGGAAGGCTCTGGTGTAGATGATGAACCATAGGAAGGTCCTGATGTTGATGGACCATAGGAAGGTCCTGATGTTGGTGGACCATAGGAAGGTCCTGATGTTGGTGGACCATAGGAAGGTCCTGATGTTGGTGGACCATAGGAAGGTCGTGATGTTGGTGGACCATAGGAAGGTCCTGATGTTGGTGGACCATAGGAAGGTCGTGATGTTGGTGGACCATAGGAAGGTCTAGGTGTAGATGGACCATAGGAAGGTCCTGATGTTGGTGGACCATAGGAAGGTCTAGGTGTAGATGGGCCATAGGAAGGTCTAGGTGTAGATGGACCATAGGAAGGTCCTGATGTTGGTGGACCATAGGAAGGTCCTGATGTTGGTGGACCATAGGAAGGTCCTGATGTTGGTGGACCATAGGAAGGTCCTGATGTTGGTGGACCATAGGAAGGTCTAGGTATAGATGGACCATAGGAAGGTCTAGGTGTAGATGGAGCCATAGGAAGGTCCTGAGTGTTGGGGTGGACCGCCAAGGAGGTCCTGATGTTGGTGGACCATAGGAAGGTCCTGATGTTGGTGTGGACCATAGGGAAGGTCTAGGTGTGGATGGACCATAGGAAGGTCCTGATGTTGGTGGACCATAGGAAGGTCCTGATGTTGGTGGACGATAGGAAGGTCTAGCTGTTGATGGACCATAGGAAGGTCTAGCTGTAGATGGACCATAGGAAGGTCCTGATGTTGGTGGACCATAGGAAGGTCCTGATGTTGATGGACCATAGGAAGGTCCTGATGTTGGTGGACCATAGGAAGGTCTAGCTGTTGGTGGACCATAGGAAGGCTCTGGTGTAGAGGGGCCATAGGAAGGTCTTGCCGCAGGTGGATCATAGGATGGTCCTGATGCTGGTGGACCATAAGGTTGAGGTGTATGTGGACCATAGGGAGGCTCAGATGTTGGTAGCCCATAGGCAGGGTCAAGATCAGGTAAACCGTACCCAATATCTGAGTCAGTGCTATCAGGGACGTAGCCCCTGGGAGGGAGATAGCCCGACTGTGGCTCCGTGTAATCTAGTGGGCCTTGGCCTGGGTCTTCGCCTGGAAGCCCGAAAGGCTGGGGTGGAGACTCGTAGGAATACCCGATGCTGGGTTCGGGTTCCGGCTCAGCTAAGGCGTCAGGTGTGGCACCAGACACCCCTAGAGCAGCACCTACCGCACAACACGCAACTATCACCTGGAACATATAGAGAGGACACTCAAAACTTCTGTGTTACGGTAAAACATTTGGTGTATTAGAGTGTAAGATTGTGAAGAGAAAAAATGCTTACAGGAATCAGAAAACTGCTGTAGTATTAAGTAAAGAACTCACTAGTTTGATTAAGGCCGAACAGGGAGTTAAAGGCCACATTTTCAACATAACATGGTATTATTATCAACCTTGTGAGCCGCGATGGAGGACTAGATGCAGATCATATACTGTAGTAACGTCTGGTACTTAGTATTCGGATGATGCTAATCCAATAATTATCAATGGTGAAAAGGCATTACAAAACCTGGTCACTAGATTGTCGAAAAAGGTGAAGAATATGAACTTGCAGCTAATGCTATACAGTGGGGATTAATTATTCTTTCCAATTTAAAGATAAATACTGTAACAAATCATGGCGGGTAGTTAAACAGATGGAACTTTTCGAGTAAATGGGGTAATATATTGTGATGACAGATTTGAGAAAGAAATGAAAACAAGAATAGGTCAAGGAAATTTTTTTGGGTGGGGGGGGGGGGCTATAAGATTACAAATGAAGGTATAATTGTAGATTCATCAACGCGTAAAATTAACTTGTTGTCGACGCACACATTACTACAAGTAAACCTCCGCCGGAGCGCCACTAATAGGTCACAGTAGTTAGTTGACTTCAACTGTTGAGCATATAGTCAGAGACCTGGGTGGATCCCTGAGACTCCCGGGAAATGTTTAACTATAAGCATCGTGTCTCATCAAAAGGGAAGTACTAGACCATGGGAAAATATTAGGAAGTGATGAACTTGCGATCCATCTAGTGGCTACAATTACCTTGGTATTGACATTGCTTAAACAGACTGATACGTGGGAATTTATGAACAATTAATGGCAAGAATCTGTTACTAAATTCTCAAAGATTCGTATATTATTTTTTTCTAACAAGTGATGTGAGAGTAGACTGGATGACATAAATAAGACTACGGCACAAAATGTGTGACCGAAGATGCATGAAAACTGGTGGTTGGAAGAAAAGGCAATTGATTGAAAATATTTCCTAAATTGTGACTAGTTCCGCAGGTACTATATTTATATAACAAAATGAGAGAACAATGCAACAATATTTCTGAAACAGTATATTAAGGAAAACAGTAATGTGATATATATATATATATATATATATATATATATATATATATATATATATATATATATATATATATATATATATATATATATATATATATATATATATATATATATATATATATATATATCATGTAAATCACAATGAGAAAACGTGGATAAAAGATAAATCTTACGATAAAATCACACGCGAAAATGAAACAACGGAGTACCTTAGCTTTCGTCATTCGAACATCTTCAAACCTTTCTGAAGATGTGTGATAAAACCTCCAATTGACCTATTTCCATCTATTTTATCAGATATATATATATATATATATATATATATATATATATATATATATATATATATATATATATACTCACTACAAGCGCCGCGATATTATGTAACGTCGATTTATTTAAGGATCTTGACCACCACAACAGCCACGCCACGCCACTCTCTTTTTGTTTGCGGTTCTCCGTCGCAAAATCTTTGTGAGCGTTGGTCGTTTACACATATCTTGTGATCAACCGCTGTAGCTTTTATGAATTGTTGCGAGTAGTAGATTTTATGGGATGACCATGATTACGATGGGGCTTAGGTAAAGTTAGATTAGGTAAGAATAGGTTAGGTAAGGTTAGGTTAGGTTAGGTTAGGTTAGGCTACGTTAAGTGAGGTTAGGTTAGGTAAAGTTAAGTTAGGCTAGGTAAGATTAGTTAAAGTTATGTTAGGTTAGGTAGAGAAGTTAATTTAGGTTAAGGGAAAGTTACGTAAGGTTATGTTAGGTTAGGTTAGGTTAAGATGGGCTATTTGTGTTCAACTGAGTGAAATGATGACCTGGTAGTGAAGCTGGCAAGTATGTGGCGCAATCAAGTGCCTGTGGATAAGTTAGGTTATGTCACTCATGGAGGAGGAGTAACATCTAATCACTGAAGTAGCCAGTTTATCGTGAGTAATGAATAGTGATCATTTTATTTATATTAACTATTGTTTAGATAGATAAGTCAAACTAGTTACTTATTAAATTATTTAGATACTAGGGGGGTGTGGGGCCCAGCGCAAGTCATCAGTACCAGGCCCCCTTTAGGGCCTTTGCCCTATATATATATTATATATATATATATATATATATATATATAAACAATAATATGCAGTCGTGAAATTTATACAAGTATATCACTGTAGGTGCATTTGATCTAGGTATATGCTGATATACAAGGAAAGAAAGAAAACACAGTTCCCAAGAAGCGCTTTTTCGTGTAATTCACATCTTCAGGGGTAGTACAGACTATATATATATATATATATATATATATATATATATATATATATATGTATAACTATATATATATATATATATATATATATATATATATATATATATATATATATATATATATATATATATATATATATATATATATATATATATATATATATAAACAATAATATGCAGTCGTGAAATTTATACAAGTATATCTGGGTTTATTAAAGTAATGGACACAGGAAGTAATTTTTCAATATAACAACACAAAATATAGAGAAAAATGTAAGAGGTATGTAACCCCAACCGTCTGTGGTAACTGTTCTAGGAGTTATGAAAATACTTATAATGCGATAGGGGATACAAAAGAAAAACAATAAACTAAAGAACTGGCGATATTATTGTGTGCATATACACAGAAAACAAAATATTATTTTAAATTGATTTGTAATCTAAACAAGAGAAATGTCAAAGGACAGTCTGGACGTAATGAAAAACTTCATGGTAACATAATTTTTGACTAAAAACTAATAAAATATATCAAAACTTCCCATAAAGTATTTGCAAAGTACTAGCAGAAACAGCCGACTTTCGAAAATTAACCTTCCGTGCTTTCTTTCCAGCAAACTCCTCTGAGTTTCTGACAGCAAAAACTTACTGTCGGTTCCTTTTCCAGGGAGAGCATAGGTATTCTACTCAACTTCTCTTGAGACATAGATATCCTTAGATAGTTTTTTTTTATCAATTTGAGTTTAGAAAAATTTCGCTCCCTGATGCCACTTTGACTGTGAACAAAATCCGAAACGCGATTTCTGCATTAGGGAAGGAACCATTGAGAGAGTTTTGAAACTGAAGGACTTGACGTGTATTTTTTGTGTCTTTGGCAATGAGTTCTCGGAGTACTCGAAGCTCTGAAAACAACTCGACTTCGTCAATATCGTGAGCTTTCTAGCACTCAATGACTTATTCAAAGCAGACTTGTGCTCATCTAGGTACTACACAGCTGCTATAATACGTGTTAGAACCGATCGCCAATGTTCATTTTCTTTATTCAAGTCTTGTAACATGCGTGTATCTAAGGTAGTCATTGAACACCTTTTCAATGACTCCTATCCATTTGGAGAGCGCGAGGTCTGGGGCAACTCGTCACCCCCCTTCGAGACGGCTCTGTGTGCGTGATACATGACTAACTATTTAACAATATCCTCATCAGCTAGTTGTGAGAGCTAGTCCTAGTTGTATAATAATACCTTCACCAGTTGGTTGGCAAAACCAGCACTAGTAATATAATCATGCCATCACCAACTTGTTGTGAGAGTGGGTGTACTAGTACTATAACATTACATTCACCAGCTAGTTGCGAGAACTAGCACTAGCAGCATAACAATATCTTCACCAGCTTGATGTGTGAACTAGTACTGGTAGTATAACAATATTTTCATTTTGTTTATGCCACGTGAGTCAAGCCAAGTGTCTAACGCCCTCGGTTGTCCAGTATTTGCTTCAGACTCGGGGGTTGACGTGACTGACTCTGAGAACTGTTATAGGCTCGCGAGAATGAGCTGGTTGATCACTGGTTGTACGTTGTATCCATTCTTTTGATCCAACAGTAATATAAATATTAATTATAACGATAATTATAATTGCACGAGTTTTCTGCGTGGAAAGAGGAGCGTACCTGTATCAGCCACATTGTAGACGGCGGAAGTCGAAGTGAATGTAAACTTAGCCAGCAACTCCTTTTATATACTCGTCATTACCTGGCGTTAGGCAACTCACGCACGCACTTCTCGATGCTCTTTACATGTATATCCACTTTTCATTTCCACACTGCCGCTAGGATCACATAGCCGCTTTATTTATAAATTGAAAACGGAGAAAACTTGTTATTTACATGTACTAACTTTTGAATAAGTAAATTTACACCCTTTAATATTCATATTAATCTTGTTCTTTGAGCATGTACATTATAGTTAAGTATTTAAAGTAGTTTTAATAAATTTTCTTTATTTCGCTTTACTATATTTTATCTTCCAAGTGCGTTCTTTTAACCTATATATATATATATATATATATATATATATATATATATATATATATATATATATATATATATATATATATATATATATATATATATATATACACCTTCTTTTTCTTGGCCTTTTCTTCTTAAGTCAGTAGGTTTACGTTAAGTTTGTTCCTTATTTCCGGCCAGGATCTTATATCTTAAATTTAACTCATTAAGTTCTTAGAATAAACTAGCATAGCTTCTTAATCCTATCATATACTGTATAGCATATTCCGCTGCATTCGTCACAAATCATGTGTTTTTTGTGATAATTTTTTAAGGAATTGTGAGACATTTTCACGGTATTCAATATTATTATACGCGTCTAGTATCCAGAATGACAGAATTCTGATTGTGGGATCAACATCATAGGAAATTCCACAAGAATATAATGTAAATTACTAGCACGCTTTCTCCTATAATCTTTTCACAACATAACTGGACAAAGACAAATAAGAAACTCGCGCTATCACTCACACTCATCAGTGTTATTTCGGAAGAAAATACTTAATCATTCCTCTAGTGTGGTGTAGAACACACAGCAGTTATGTTATGGAAAGGTAGTGTGCAATACTATATACAGTATATAACATGCGAACTTCCATATATATATATATATATATATATATATATATATATATATATATATATATATATATATATATATATATATATATATATATATATATATATATATATATATATATATATATATATATATATATATATATATATATATATATATATATATATATATATATATATATATATATATAAATCAATACCTCACTAGCAAAGATTCGAACCCAGGACCTCTGTCGGTGACCAAGGATCGCCACCACGGCGCCACAAGGACAATATAACCAATAATAGACTTTGTTATATTTCACACAAAGCCTGTTCTATCGTGCTACCATCAGCGCCTTCAGCCTTCACTGGGGATTGCCTAACCTAACCTAACCCATATTGAAGTCCGCGTGCTATTTGGACTGATGTGATATACAGTATATGTAACCTCTCGTTTCGTAGCTGGATTCGGTAAAATGCTACTCCGACCACATAGTTGGCACGGGCAATCCCCAATGGAGGTTCATGGCTTTGTATCACACGCAGAGGTCCATGGTTCGAATCCTTCCTATTGAGGTATTGCTTGTATATTGAAGTCCGAATGCTGTATGGGCACATGATATATATGTATATGTATGTATGTATGTATATTAACCTGCCACGTCAACTCGATACAGTTTATTTCGGTCAAATCTGTCAAATACAAATAATCAATTTCCAAGAGGGAACTGAAGGTTCAGTGACATCATATATGAATACATTTTCTTAATATTAGCACACAAATGAGTACATTATCTTAATAGTAACACAATATAAGCTGCATATCATCAGAAGTTGCTCAATTAATATTCTTCACGTCCACAATGAAACATAATAGGTTTACGAGTACACTTAGGTGTTGCAGGTCTGGCTCAGAGCAGAAAGCCTCGGTGTGTTTAGGGCGATCAGTTGAGAGGTACTGGTGGTTATATGTTAGCGCCTCAAGACCCGGGTAAGTACATCAAGCTGAATCAGCATAGTCTACCCCCTGGCTTCATTATAGTAGGACTGAATCAGCGCCTGTTCTCTTGTTACAACAAACAACACTCCTCTTCCTACTCCCATACTGGCCGCTGCCTAGCGAAGTGATAACACTCCCTCCATTTGGCGATCACGCCCAAGACAACAAATGTCAGGGAATTATTAATTTGCACCCCCTTCCGGTAGACACAATTTGGTCACTAGGCGAATCAAAATGGTGCGTACAGTCTTTAACTTAACCCGACGTACTAGTCCATCATCGCTAGGCATCGCCTCTACTATTCTACCTAGGTGCCATTGGTTCCTCGGCAGTGGTTCTCCAGTCACAATGACCAGGTCGTTTTGTTGAAAGTTGTGACGAGGTTTGAGGTGTTTCTGCAGCTGACGGGGCAGAGGTAGGTATTCCTTGAGCCAACGCTTCCAGAACTGATCCACCAAGAACTGCTCATGTTTCCACCGTCTGTGGTATACTTTCCCAATACTAAAGCCTCCCAGAGGGAGATCGGTGCTCTGCTTCATGGGCAAAAAATGTGAGGGTGTGAGGGCCTCTAGGTCCCTGGCATCTTCTGAGACTGGCGTAATAAGCCGTCAGTACACCACTGCTTCCGCTTCACAAAATAGTATAAGGAGCCATTCGTCGTCTAGGACCTGTGAGCCACAATTGCCCTGAGGACTTTACGTACAATTCGAATTTGTCGTTCCCACACCCCTCCCATTTGTGAAGCTGCGAGAGGATTGAACACCCATTCTATCTGTTTCCTTAGGAAAGTGTTTTTTACGTATTCACTATTCTCCCAGCTCCGTGCTGCTGCTCAGAGCTCCTTGTCGGCAATGACCATGTTGGTTCCAATGTCAGAATGAATGCGTTCAGGAATTCCCCTGAGAACCGGCAGCCGTCTCACTGCATTTAGGAAGGCGTCGGTATCAAGTGAGGACAACATTTCGAGGTATATGGCTCGTGTGGTCAAGCTTATGATGATTCCTCTCCTGTTTAACGAGGAAGCGTCCGAAGCAGTCTATCCCCCTTTGCAACCGATGCCATGAAGAATATCTAGACCAAAGCCTTTGCATGGACTCCTCTTCTTTGTCGATGTTTGTGATCAATGTGGTCACGCTCTATTTTACCTCCGGATCGTCTATCAGTTCATGCGCCAGCTTTTGATTTTCTTCAGACTGCCAAAGGAATCCAGGTCCCTGTATCCACCTCCCCTCCCCCCTCTCGTGCATTTCTTCAGCTGATAGCCCTTGGGTTGCATCATCAACTGGGTTTAAATCTGTGCCCATATGATGCCAGTGATTTGCATTCGACAACTCCTGTATGGCAGCGATTCTATTTGCAACGAATGTATGGAAGCACCAATGGGTATTGGAAATATATTGGAGGAAAAACATACTGTCGGTCCAAAACACTGACCTTTCAAACTTCATGCTCAGCTCTTTTCTTATTAATTTGTCGGAATTTGCGGCTAATACGGCTGCACAGAGTTCCAGCCGAGGGATGGTGTGCCGTTTCAGGGGTGCCAGTCTTTCTCTTCCCTACACAA
>NW_024720773.1:3502386-3519376 GCF_018991925.1 Homarus americanus | reverse complement strand
CAGTTGTTATATGTGAATTGTATTCAACAGGTTTTGACCGAATTATACTCATAGCGTCAATGACAAGGGTCTTATTGTCCTGCACAAACCAAAATCGCTCCTATGAGTGAATACACATGCTACATAAATAATTTTATTGTTCATTCTTTTATTCTGGAGTGTCGTATCTTCAAGAAAGTACCGAGTTTCACCGTCACCTAATGATTAGTTTCCTAGTTAGCCTCAGATTGATTAAGCTGGGGGTAAATTTCCAGATGAGTTTTTGCTCAGCTTCTAGAATTTTTTTTTAGTCTCTGTTCGTATAAGTACAGCATTTTTAATGGGTTGAATTCTACAGGTGATTAAGGGTTAATCTTACCTTAAAATATGGACATATTTACCAAGTAGTACCCGTATACAAACTGCCAAATTATTATAATTGTATTTTTTCCGTGACTAATTACATACACACACACTTTGCTTTTTTATTTATTTTTGGGAAGGGGGAATTTTCTTTGACATCAGGCTCGTTTATTATATCCAGATACTGTTTCTTAATATTTACTTCAAATATGAGAAGCATCTATTATACTCTGACATCTTTGAGGCCTCATTATTAACCCCCATAGCTGTACACACTCCCCGGAACACTAAGAGTTACAATAGCCAGTGCTAGATTGATCAGTGATCAGTGATGTAAACTTGGCCTTGTTCATCTGTTAAAACTGCTTTACAGTCTTCACTTATAGTGTATTAGAGGTCGAGGTAATAGCCTGAGGTGAGGTGACTCCCCTACCTGAACCCCAAATTAGTCGGTTGACCTCTCCCTCCCAACAGACCTGAAAATTCATAAATGAATTTTTAGTCTTGAAAGGTCTAAACCAAAATTCTGAGATCACAGGGAAATTACTGATGTCTGTGTTTACAAATTTTCGGGGTTCTGAAAATGAGGAGAAACAACTTGATTGTTCTATGAACAATTTATTCCCTCCAAATATTGTGATTATACTTAGTACATCAGTGAATGACTGTAATATATTATAGTATCATATAATCGACAATATTGGACCAAATTATACATTAACAACAATATAAAGAAAGAGTGGTAAGGCAGAGAGCAATGATGAGGTGGGAGGGGAAATTAGAAGGAATCATAATACTATGTTCACCCAGTTCTGTAAGTAGTACTGTATTCCACAATTTTCATTTACATTGGTAGTGGGTGGGTGCAGGAGATAACGCGTGTATTACAATCATAGATTCTGTTGCCTGCAAACAAAATAACAGCTTTGGATCACAGTACACTTCAAAAGCAATACACATCTTATTCATGATCAAACTCATATTTTACGTGAAAAATTCTGAATACCCATAACATGATAAAAAGTTAAGTGTATCCAGCAAAGCCTAAACAGTAAAATTGGCCTTTTCCATGAAAGGAGTTTTTACAGCATCACTTAACGCCTTTTTAAAAGTTGCGAAAAGATATACACTTATGGGAAGCGGTAGATTCAGGTTGTTAATTATAAGTAACAGGTTGTGGAGCGGTGTAGGTGGCCTGGCCCTCGTAAGTGACCTGGGCCAGATAGCCAAGGTCATTGTCGGCGGTGAAGGTGACGACCTGGGTGCGGCCGTCAGGGAGCAACACTGTGTACTGGCCGTTCGTCACCAGACCATCAGAGTTCTCATTGTGGCTGTAGATGTTTCCGCTGTACTCGTCGTTCACAGCGTAAGCGAAGTTGAATGGCATTCCCTTCTGTGGGCGGAGGAAGAACTAGATCCGAAACATTCATAGCACAAGAAAAATGAACATTAGAATCAGTCATATTGTGAAAGTAAAGACTTCATGAAAGTAGTAAATACCGAAAAATGTAGTATGCATAAACTGAGGAAAATCAGTCGGAAATCGAGAGATGAAACTACAACTAAAAAACAATAGTTATTCGAGCACTATTATTGGGTGACATGAATAAGAAGGAAAAGGGCTAACAATATTGATATACATAATAAGACTATAATTATAAAATGGTAAATCATCATCATCATCATCATCATCGTTTTACGACTGTTATCCACACTTCCCTGGGGTAGCCAGGGTTACCTATTGTTAGATATCCACGCTGAAAGGACATTCTTTACAACCATGTCATTCTTCGCTGACCCCGACACATTCAAACTAATATATTTCTTGGTTCATTTAGTCTTATCCATTCTTTCCACGTCCCCGAATAATCTCACTCTGTCTTTAATCAAAACCTCGTCAATTCTCTCAATACCCAGCCGCCCCCATAGCACTGAAAACTTTTATATTGGTCAATGTCACATTACACAACCACTCACCATTCCCATTCTAATTTGCTCAAGCCTGGGTATGTTATCTTCTTTGACTGTTCATGTTTTGCTGTCATACAACATCACTCTTACGTATGTAGCATTTATAATTCATTTTGCACAAGAAGAATATTTCTTGCCGTCAATAATGGCAACAACTCCTAAAACTTCTTCCAGTAACTGAGTTAACTTCATCACCACCTCCATTACTGATCATATAACACAGGTAGTACAGTTCTTCAACAATCCATCGATGTACGTACTGTATGTACAACGTTGGATTTTTCTAATGTTGCTAAGGCCTCCCAGCACATTAAAGTTAGTCTTCCATAACGTTTACCAAAGAAAAAAGATTTAAGATAAAGGAAATATATCGATATAAGTAAGATATAGAATTTATAACTGAAAAGTCTTTCCTGCCTCAGAATCCCATCACATGGACTTAAAAAGTAACATAGTGAACATAAGAAGAAATGAGTGTTAATGTGTGTAGTCATAAAAGAGGAAAATTAAAGCAATGACTCAAAGTAGTCAAGGTATACGACCAGAATATGATAAATACCAATGAACTTGCATTGATCTTCGTAAGATCAGAGAAGTCAATGTGAATAAAACTATTCAATTAAAAAATATATTGTACTGTCGTACAAAAACATATTACTAAATTGTAAGTGATGCCGAAAGATAAATATTTAAAAAATATATATTTATGTAATAAGAAAAAGTATTAAATATTGTTAAAAGAACAGCTGAAGAGTAGGTTATAATATGACACAAATTTGAGAAACATTTGTATACTGTACCTTCACTGTAGATATGGATTAATTGTACTGAAACGGTGACAAAGTTGAGATTTACGTACTTGTCTGATATCACCACAAGTAAGAAAATATATTAAGAACCCTTACCTCATTATATGATGGCCTGGGAGTATAACCAGATGGAAGCTGTCGTGATTCCAGTGATGCATCTTGTGGCGACAGGAGGGAATTTTGTCCATCAAAGGACCCACGTGGACCTCCGCCAATAGACCCGGACTCTCCATAAGAGGCTCCCCCAAGCCCAGGAGACCCAAAGGAGACATCAGGATTCCTGCTGGAAATTAATAGCTGACCACCAGGACCCCCAACAATGTCGGTCCCTGATGCGTAAGATTGGCCCGAGGAAACACGACTCGGATTGCCGATCGCAAAAGCAGAATTTACAATTTCATTCGAGGACTGATATGCTGATGATGACTGAGATGTGGCACCAAAGGATGCAGAAATGGCAGAGGATGTTCCATAGCTCTGGTTAGGAAGAGGAGAGTAGGGGGGAGTAGGAGTACCGTATCTTTGTGTAGGAGGAGAGTAGGAGGGGGTAGATGTACCGTATCTCTGTGTAGGAGGAGAGTAGGAGGGGGTAGGTGTACCGTAGTTTTGTGAAGGAGGAGAGTAGGAGGGGGTAGATGTACCGTATCTCTGTGTAGGAGGAGAGTAGGAGGGGGTAGATGTACCGTAGTTTTGTAAAGGAGGAGAGTAGGAGGGGGTAGATGTACGGTGGCTTTGTGTAGGAGGAGGCCTATAAGAAGACGGCCTATAAGAAGACGGCCTCCGTGGGTTTGGCTCAGGATTTGGAGAGACATAAGAAGGTTCAGGTGTAGATGGACCATAGGAAGGTCTAGGTGTAGATGGGCCATAGGAAGGTTCAGGTGTAGATGGACCATAGGAAGGTCTAGGTGTAGATGGGCCATAGGAAGGTCTAGGTGTAGATGGATCATAGGAAGGTCTAGGTGTAGATGGACCATAGGAAGGTCTAGGTGTAGATGGACCATAGGAAGGTCCTGATGTTGGTGGACCATAGGAAGGCTCTGGTGTAGATGGACCATAGGAAGGTCCTGATGTTGATGGACCATAGGAAGGTCCTGATGTTGGTGGACCATAGGAAGGTCCTGATGTTGGTGGACCATAGGAAGGTCGTGATGTTGGTGGACCATAGGAAGGTCCTGATGTTGGTGGACCATAGGAAGGTCTAGGTGTAGATGGACCATAGGAAGGTCCTGATGTTGATGGACCATAGGAAGGTCCTGATGTTCGTGGACCATAGGAAGGTCCTGATGTTGGTGGACGATAGGAAGGTCCTGCTGTTGATGGACCATAGGAAGGTCCTGATGTTGGTGGACCATAGGAAGGTCCTGATGTTGGTGGACGATAGGAAGGTCATAGGAAGGGGTGTAGATGGACCAGGTCCTGATGTTGGTGGGAAGGTCTAGGTGGACCATAGGAAGGTCTGGACCATAGGAAGGTCTTGGATGGACCATAGGAAGGTCCTGGACCATAGGAGGTGTTGGATGGACCATAGGAAGGTCCTGATGTTGGTGGACCATACGAAGGTCTGGTGGACCATAGGAAGGTCTGGTGGTGGACCATAGGAAGGTCTAGGTGTTGGTGGACCATAGGAAGGTCGTGATGTTGGTGGACCATAGGAAGGTCTAGGTGTAGATGGACCATAGGAAGGTCCTGATGTTGGTGGACCATAGGAAGGTCTAGGTGTAGATGGGCCATAGGAAGGTCTAGGTGTAGATGGACCATAGGAAGGTCCTGATGTTGGTGGACCATAGGAAGGTCCTGATGTTGGTGGACCATAGGAAGGTCCTGATGTTGGTGGACCATAGGAAGGGAAGGTCTAGGTGTAGGTGGGCCATAGGAAGGTCTAGGTGTAGATGGACCATAGGAAGGTCTTGGTGTAGATGGACCATAGGAAGGTCCTGATGTTGGTGGACCATAGGAAGGTCCTGATGTTGGTGGACATAGGAAGGTCTATGTGGACCATAGGAAGGTCTAGTGTAGATGGACCATAGGAAGGTCCTGATGTTGGTGGACCATAGGAAGGTCCTGATGTTGATGGACCATAGGAAGGTCCTGATGTTGGTGGACCATAGGAAGGTCTAGCTGTTGGTGGACCATAGGAAGGCTCTGGTGTAGAGGGGCCATAGGAAGGTCTTGCCGCAGGTGGATCATAGGATGGTCCTGATGCTGGTGGACCATAAGGTTGAGGTGTATGTGGACCATAGGGAGGCTCAGATGTTGGTAGCCCATAGGCAGGGTCAAGATCAGGTAAACCGTACCCAATATCTGAGTCAGTGCTATCAGGGACGTAGCCCCTGGGAGGGAGATAGCCCGACTGTGGCTCCGTGTAATCTAGTGGGCCTTGGCCTGGGTCTTCGCCTGGAAGCCCGAAAGGCTGGGGTGGAGACTCGTAGGAATACCCGATGCTGGGGTCGGGTTCCGGCTCAGCTAAGGCGTCAGGTGTGGCACCAGACACCCCTAGAGCAGCACCTACCGCACAACACGCAACTATCACCTGGAACATATAGAGAGGACACTCAAAACTTCTGTGTTACGGTAAAACATTTGGTGTATTAGAGTGTAAGATTGTGAAGAGAAAAAATGCTTACAGGAATCAGAAAACTGCTGTAGTATTAAGTAAAGAACTCACTAGTTTGATTAAGGCCGAACAGGGAGTTAAAGGCCACATTTTCAACATAACATGGTATTATTATCAACCTTGTGAGCCGCGATGGAGGACTAGATGCAGATCATATACTGTAGTAACGTCTGGTACTTAGTATTCGGATGATGCTAATCCAATAATTATCAATGGTGAAAAGGCATTACAAAACCTGGTCACTAGATTGTCGAAAAAGGTGAAGAATATGAACTTGCAGCTAATGCTATACAGTGGGGATTAATTATTCTTTCCAATTTAAAGATAAATACTGTAACAAATCATGGCGGGTAGTTAAACAGATGGAACTTTTCGAGTAAATGGGGTAATATATTGTGATGACAGATTTGAGAAAGAAATGAAAACAAGAATAGGTCAAGGAAATTTTTTTGGGTGGGGGGGGGGGGCTATAAGATTACAAATGAAGGTATAATTGTAGATTCATCAACGCGTAAAATTAACTTGTTGTCGACGCACACATTACTACAAGTAAACCTCCGCCGGAGCGCCACTAATAGGTCACAGTAGTTAGTTGACTTCAACTGTTGAGCATATAGTCAGAGACCTGGGTGGATCCCTGAGACTCCCGGGAAATGTTTAACTATAAGCATCGTGTCTCATCAAAAGGGAAGTACTAGACCATGGGAAAATATTAGGAAGTGATGAACTTGCGATCCATCTAGTGGCTACAATTACCTTGGTATTGACATTGCTTAAACAGACTGATACGTGGGAATTTATGAACAATTAATGGCAAGAATCTGTTACTAAATTCTCAAAGATTCGTATATTATTTTTTTCTAACAAGTGATGTGAGAGTAGACTGGATGACATAAATAAGACTACGGCACAAAATGTGTGACCGAAGATGCATGAAAACTGGTGGTTGGAAGAAAAGGCAATTGATTGAAAATATTTCCTAAATTGTGACTAGTTCCGCAGGTACTATATTTATATAACAAAATGAGAGAACAATGCAACAATATTTCTGAAACAGTATATTAAGGAAAACAGTAATGTGATATATATATATATATATATATATATATATATATATATATATATATATATATATATATATATATATATATATATATATATATATATATATATATCATGTAAATCACAATGAAAACGTGGATAAGATAAATCTTGATAAAATCACACGCGAAAATGAAACAACAGTACCTTAGCTTTCGTCTTTATTCAAGACATCTTCAGAGAATGTCTTGAACGTCAAGATATATATATATATATATATATATATATATATATATATATATATATATATATATATATATACTCACTACAAGCGCCGCGATATTATGTAACGTCGATTTATTTAAGGATCTTGACCACCACAACAGCCACGCCACGCCACTCTCTTTTTGTTTGCGGTTCTCCGTCGCAAAATCTTTGTGAGCGTTGGTCGTTTACACATATCTTGTGATCAACCGCTGTAGCTTTTATGAATTGTTGCGAGTAGTAGATTTTATGGGATGACCATGATTACGATGGGGCTTAGGTAAAGTTAGATTAGGTAAGAATAGGTTAGGTAAGGTTAGGTTAGGTTAGGTTAGGTTAGGCTACGTTAAGTGAGGTTAGGTTAGGTAAAGTTAAGTTAGGCTAGGTAAGATTAGTTAAAGTTATGTTAGGTTAGGTAGAGAAGTTAATTTAGGTTAAGGGAAAGTTACGTAAGGTTATGTTAGGTTAGGTTAGGTTAAGATGGGCTATTTGTGTTCAACTGAGTGAAATGATGACCTGGTAGTGAAGCTGGCAAGTATGTGGCGCAATCAAGTGCCTGTGGATAAGTTAGGTTATGTCACTCATGGAGGAGGAGTAACATCTAATCACTGAAGTAGCCAGTTTATCGTGAGTAATGAATAGTGATCATTTTATTTATATTAACTATTGTTTAGATAGATAAGTCAAACTAGTTACTTATTAAATTATTTAGATACTAGGGGGGTGTGGGGCCCAGCGCAAGTCATCAGTACCAGGCCCCCTTTAGGGCCTTTGCCCTATATATATATTATATATATATATATATATATATATATATATATATATATATATATATATATATATATATGCAAGTAAATCACTGTAGGTGCGCGTGATCTAGGTATATGCTGATAACCACAAGGAAAGAAGAAAACACGAAGTTCCCAAGCGCTTTCGTGTAATTCACATCTTCAGGGGTGAGTACAGACTATATATATATATATATATATATATATATATATATATATATATATATATATATATATATATATATATATATATATATATATATATATATATATATATATATATATATATATATATATATATATATATATAAACATTAATATGCAGTCGTGAAAATTATACAAGTATATCTGGGTTTATTAAAGTAATGGACACAGGAAGTAATTTTTCAATATAACAACACAAAATATAGATAAAAATGTAAAAGGTATGTAACCCCTAGACCGTCTGTGGTAACTGTTCTAGGAGTTATGAAAATACTTATAATGCGATAGGGGATACAAAAGAAAAACAATAAACTAAAGAACTGGCGATATTATTGTGTGCATATACACAGAAAACAAAATATTATTTTAAATTGATTTGTAATCTAAACAAGAGAAATGTCAAAGGACAGTCTGGACGTAATGAAAAACTTCATGGTAACATAATTTTTGACTAAAAACTAATAAAATATATCAAAACTTCCCATAAAGTATTTGCAAAGTACTAGCAGAAACAGCCGACTTTCGAAAATTAACCTTCCGTGCTTTCTTTCCAGCAAACTCCTCTGAGTTTCTGACAGCAAAAACTTACTGTCGGTTCCTTTTCCAGGGAGAGCATAGGTATTCTACTCAACTTCTCTTGAGACATAGATATCCTTAGATAGTTTTTTTTTATCAATTTGAGTTTAGAAAAATTTCGCTCCCTGATGCCACTTTGACTGTGAACAAAATCCGAAACGCGATTTCTGCATTAGGGAAGGAACCATTGAGAGAGTTTTGAAACTGAAGGACTTGACGTGTATTTTTTGTGTCTTTGGCAATGAGTTCTCGGAGTACTCGAAGCTCTGAAAACAACTCGACTTCGTCAATATCGTGAGCTTTCTAGCACTCAATGACTTATTCAAAGCAGACTTGTGCTCATCTAGGTACTACACAGCTGCTATAATACGTGTTAGAACCGATCGCCAATGTTCATTTTCTTTATTCAAGTCTTGTAACATGCGTGTATCTAAGGTAGTCATTGAACACCTTTTCAATGACTCCTATCCATTTGGAGAGCGCGAGGTCTGGGGCAACTCGTCACCCCCCTTCGAGACGGCTCTGTGTGCGTGATACATGACTAACTATTTAACAATATCCTCATCAGCTAGTTGTGAGAGCTAGTCCTAGTTGTATAATAATACCTTCACCAGTTGGTTGGCAAAACCAGCACTAGTAATATAATCATGCCATCACCAACTTGTTGTGAGAGTGGGTGTACTAGTACTATAACATTACATTCACCAGCTAGTTGCGAGAACTAGCACTAGCAGCATAACAATATCTTCACCAGCTTGATGTGTGAACTAGTACTGGTAGTATAACAATATTTTCATTTTGTTTATGCCACGTGAGTCAAGCCAAGTGTCTAACGCCCTCGGTTGTCCAGTATTTGCTTCAGACTCGGGGGTTGACGTGACTGACTCTGAGAACTGTTATAGGCTCGCGAGAATGAGCTGGTTGATCACTGGTTGTACGTTGTATCCATTCTTTTGATCCAACAGTAATATAAATATTAATTATAACGATAATTATAATTGCACGAGTTTTCTGCGTGGAAAGAGGAGCGTACCTGTATCAGCCACATTGTAGACGGCGGAAGTCGAAGTGAATGTAAACTTAGCCAGCAACTCCTTTTATATACTCGTCATTACCTGGCGTTAGGCAACTCACGCACGCACTTCTCGATGCTCTTTACATGTATATCCACTTTTCATTTCCACACTGCCGCTAGGATCACATAGCCGCTTTATTTATAAATTGAAAACGGAGAAAACTTGTTATTTACATGTACTAACTTTTGAATAAGTAAATTTACACCCTTTAATATTCATATTAATCTTGTTCTTTGAGCATGTACATTATAGTTAAGTATTTAAAGTAGTTTTAATAAATTTTCTTTATTTCGCTTTACTATATTTTATCTTCCAAGTGCGTTCTTTTAACCTATATATATATATATATATATATATATATATATATATATATATATATATATATATATATATATATATATATATATATATATATATATATATACACCTTCTTTTTCTTGGCCTTTTCTTCTTAAGTCAGTAGGTTTACGTTAAGTTTGTTCCTTATTTCCGGCCAGGATCTTATATCTTAAATTTAACTCATTAAGTTCTTAGAATAAACTAGCATAGCTTCTTAATCCTATCATATACTGTATAGCATATTCCGCTGCATTCGTCACAAATCATGTGTTTTTTGTGATAATTTTTTAAGGAATTGTGAGACATTTTCACGGTATTCAATATTATTATACGCGTCTAGTATCCAGAATGACAGAATTCTGATTGTGGGATCAACATCATAGGAAATTCCACAAGAATATAATGTAAATTACTAGCACGCTTTCTCCTATAATCTTTTCACAACATAACTGGACAAAGACAAATAAGAAACTCGCGCTATCACTCACACTCATCAGTGTTATTTCGGAAGAAAATACTTAATCATTCCTCTAGTGTGGTGTAGAACACACAGCAGTTATGTTATGGAAAGGTAGTGTGCAATACTATATACAGTATATAACATGCGAACTTCCATATATATATATATATATATATATATATATATATATATATATATATATATATATATATATATATATATATATATAAATATATATATATATATATATATATATATATATATATATATATATATATATATAAATCAATACCTCACTAGCAAAGATTCGAACCCAGGACCTCTGTCGGTGACCAAGGATCGCCACCACGGCGCCACAAGGACAATATAACCAATAATAGACTTTGTTATATTTCACACAAAGCCTGTTCTATCGTGCTACCATCAGCGCCTTCAGCCTTCACTGGGGATTGCCTAACCTAACCTAACCCATATTGAAGTCCGCGTGCTATTTGGACTGATGTGATATACAGTATATGTAACCTCTCGTTTCGTAGCTGGATTCGGTAAAATGCTACTCCGACCACATAGTTGGCACGGGCAATCCCCAATGGAGGTTCATGGCTTTGTATCACACGCAGAGGTCCATGGTTCGAATCCTTCCTATTGAGGTATTGCTTGTATATTGAAGTCCGAATGCTGTATGGGCACATGATATATATGTATATGTATGTATGTATGTATATTAACCTGCCACGTCAACTCGATACAGTTTATTTCGGTCAAATCTGTCAAATACAAATAATCAATTTCCAAGAGGGAACTGAAGGTTCAGTGACATCATATATGAATACATTTTCTTAATATTAGCACACAAATGAGTACATTATCTTAATAGTAACACAATATAAGCTGCATATCATCAGAAGTTGCTCAATTAATATTCTTCACGTCCACAATGAAACATAATAGGTTTACGAGTACACTTAGGTGTTGCAGGTCTGGCTCAGAGCAGAAAGCCTCGGTGTGTTTAGGGCGATCAGTTGAGAGGTACTGGTGGTTATATGTTAGCGCCTCAAGACCCGGGTAAGTACATCAAGCTGAATCAGCATAGTCTACCCCCTGGCTTCATTATAGTAGGACTGAATCAGCGCCTGTTCTCTTGTTACAACAAACAACACTCCTCTTCCTACTCCCATACTGGCCGCTGCCTAGCGAAGTGATAACACTCCCTCCATTTGGCGATCACGCCCAAGACAACAAATGTCAGGGAATTATTAATTTGCACCCCCTTCCGGTAGACACAATTTGGTCACTAGGCGAATCAAAATGGTGCGTACAGTCTTTAACTTAACCCGACGTACTAGTCCATCATCGCTAGGCATCGCCTCTACTATTCTACCTAGGTGCCATTGGTTCCTCGGCAGTGGTTCTCCAGTCACAATGACCAGGTCGTTTTGTTGAAAGTTGTGACGAGGTTTGAGGTGTTTCTGCAGCTGACGGGGCAGAGGTAGGTATTCCTTGAGCCAACGCTTCCAGAACTGATCCACCAAGAACTGCTCATGTTTCCACCGTCTGTGGTATACTTTCCCAATACTAAAGCCTCCCAGAGGGAGATCGGTGCTCTGCTTCATGGGCAAAAAATGTGAGGGTGTGAGGGCCTCTAGGTCCCTGGCATCTTCTGAGACTGGCGTAATAAGCCGTCAGTACACCACTGCTTCCGCTTCACAAAATAGTATAAGGAGCCATTCGTCGTCTAGGACCTGTGAGCCACAATTGCCCTGAGGACTTTACGTACAATTCGAATTTGTCGTTCCCACACCCCTCCCATTTGTGAAGCTGCGAGAGGATTGAACACCCATTCTATCTGTTTCCTTAGGAAAGTGTTTTTTACGTATTCACTATTCTCCCAGCTCCGTGCTGCTGCTCAGAGCTCCTTGTCGGCAATGACCATGTTGGTTCCAATGTCAGAATGAATGCGTTCAGGAATTCCCCTGAGAACCGGCAGCCGTCTCACTGCATTTAGGAAGGCGTCGGTATCAAGTGAGGACAACATTTCGAGGTATATGGCTCGTGTGGTCAAGCTTATGATGATTCCTCTCCTGTTTAACGAGGAAGCGTCCGAAGCAGTCTATCCCCCTTTGCAACCGATGCCATGAAGAATATCTAGACCAAAGCCTTTGCATGGACTCCTCTTCTTTGTCGATGTTTGTGATCAATGTGGTCACGCTCTATTTTACCTCCGGATCGTCTATCAGTTCATGCGCCAGCTTTTGATTTTCTTCAGACTGCCAAAGGAATCCAGGTCCCTGTATCCACCTCCCCTCCCCCCTCTCGTGCATTTCTTCAGCTGATAGCCCTTGGGTTGCATCATCAACTGGGTTTAAATCTGTGCCCATATGATGCCAGTGATTTGCATTCGACAACTCCTGTATGGCAGCGATTCTATTTGCAACGAATGTATGGAAGCACCAATGGGTATTGGAAATATATTGGAGGAAAAACATACTGTCGGTCCAAAACACTGACCTTTCAAACTTCATGCTCAGCTCTTTTCTTATTAATTTGTCGGAATTTGCGGCTAATACGGCTGCACAGAGTTCCAGCCGAGGGATGGTGTGCCGTTTCAGGGGTGCCAGTCTTTCTCTTCCCTACACAAAGGTGCACTGGATGTTTCCAGACTTGTCAACCATCCGCAAGTATGAAACCATACCATAAGCCATCTGTTGGTCATCGCAAAAATGATGCAGTTGTATTGAAAGAGCCTGTTCTAGAGCATATGACCCGTAACGACGGGGAATCCGAAAATCGGAAAGCCGTGTCAAGTTCTCCAGCCACTGTTGCCAGGCAAGGCTATTATGTTCAACTAGGGTTTCATCCCACCCTCTCCTTCGTCAACATTTGTCTTGAAAGATGATCTTCGCCTTAATGAGTAAAGGGGAAATGAAACTAAGTGGATCATAGACTGAACTAACAACGCTCAACAGGCCGTTCTTCGTAACGGGCTTAGTTTGTACACAGACCTTATCAGAAAACTTATCTCGTTCCAGGTCCCACACAACTCCCAGAGCACGTTCCGTAGGCAGGGTTTCTTGGCTTAAGTCCACTTTACTCCCACGTATCGCTCCTCCCAGGGTACAGAACTTAGAACACTTTTCTGATTACTTATCCACTTCGTCAACATGATGCCTTCAAGAGACAGCAATTTCCATAGCTGCAGAGTAGTCTTTGCGGCTTCCTCAGAGGAAGACACCGAAAGCAGAAATCATCCACATAGAAATTGCGTTTAGCGTGGGCAGTTGATATGGAGAAAGATGCTCCACGATCACAAAAAGTTCTCTGCAGAGCATATGCCGCACATGATGGCTCCAGACTCCTCCAAAATATGTACCTTCACCTGGTATGTGAGCACATGTGACAAATCTCCATCGTCCCACCAAAGAAACAGTAGGACCTGTTGATGTTCAGGCGGGACTTACCTTGTTAGAACATCGCCTCAATATCGGCCATGAGAGCAATTTGTCCCCGGCGGAACTGAATAAGTTCTCCCAAAAGTTTGTTGTTGTGGTCCGGACCTCCCGGCACTTGACTGTTTAGCGATATGGTACCACTGAGGGCAGCACAGTCAAAGACAATTCGGACCTAACCCCGGCATGTCAGGATTCAATACTGAATGATGGGGGAAGTACCACGTCCTGCCAGGATTAACTGGCAGGACGTGGTAACTTTGTATAACCTTTACTCAATAGTTGGCGTATATATTTCCTCCGTATATTTGTGATGAAGATTTCGGTCCCTCATTAGTCCCTGTTTTAGTCCAATTAGGCGCCACTCCACCAGGGTTTTATTGTTGGGAAAGTTTGGATGATCATTGCGGAAAGGTATGGGGCGCTGATACAACCCAGCGGCCTTAGTGTTGGTGAACGACTACAGCTCTAGAACTCTTCAATCTTCCACTGATAATGCAATGTCGCCATCTTCCTTAAATCAATCAGGTTCTGTTTCCCTGAACTTGTGCCTCCATACGTGTGTCAGTAATGATAGCGGTTGTGGCAGTCGCACACTTCGTCAAATATAGTCCGGATTCGTTGTATCCCACGGGATCATTGATGGTCCCATGAGATGTGTCCTAACCGCAATTGGGGTCCCGTTTATCCCCGCTCTACATTTAAGCAGCGTCAATGCATGTGGAACATCTTGACCAATCAAGAGCTCGATTCCTTCACCATGATCAGCAGGTGCCTCAATTCCACGATGATTCCATCTTTCAGCATCATGAGGCTTAGCCACCGATTCCTTCAGAGCTACAAGAAATCTTTCGACAATTAGCACCTTGGGTAGGAGCACCAAATTATCTGGCCTCCTTAAGATTAGCATACGTCTTACCAGTTGTCCTGTTGTTGCATCTTTCCAGGAAGTCTTGCAGCTACAGCAACGGTGCATTGATGCGTGTCTATCTCGCTCATCATTTCTAAAGCCTTCAAGTTGAATATGCAGGTCCACATCTTATCTGCTAATTTCTGTAGATCCCTTCCATCATTTGCTTTAACTATTGGTCAGTTCATCAGCCGCACACAAAGGGTAATTGGACCTTAACTATGGGCCTATTTCGCACACAACGGGTATTGGGCCTTAACTATGGGCCTATTTCGCACACAACGGGTATTGGGCCTTAACTTTGGGCCTATTTCGCACACAACGGGTATTGGTCCTTAACTATGGGTCTATTTCGCACACAACAGACATTGGTCCTTAACTATGGGCCTCGTAGACCCACAACAGGTATTGGGCCTTAACTATGGGCCTCGGAGACACACAACAGGTATTGGGCCTTAACTATGGGCCTCGTAGACACACAGCAGGTATTGGGCCTTAACTATGGGCCTCGTAGACACACAACAGGTATTGGGCCTTAACTATGGGCCTCGTAGACACACAACAGGTATTGGGCCTTAACTATGGGCCTCGTAGACACACAACAGGTGTTGGGCCTTAACTATGGGCCTCGTAGACACACAACAGGTGTTGGGCCTTAACTATGGGCCTCGTAGACACACAGTAGGTAATTGTATAACAGCAGCATAACATCATTCTAAGAACATAAGAATGGAGGAAACTGCAGCGGGCCTATTAGCCCATACTGGGCAGTCCCGTTTACACCCAACCCCTATTGCTCATATGAGCATCCAACCTATGTTTGAAGCAATTCAGCGTATTCGAGTTAATGATGATATTTGGTAACTTGTTCCATTCATCCACCACTCTGTTTCCAAACCACAGTGTTTACCTATTTCACGCCTAAATCTAAATTGTCTAATTTAAAACCATTGTTACGAGTTCGCTCCTGCTGATAGTTTGAGTACCTTTGTAATGTCCCTTTGTTTAGCCCTGCCTCTGTTTATACAATTCCCCATTGTAGGTCGCCCCTCGCTCCCCACGCCTCCTCAAGGAGTGCAAATTAAGATGCTTTAACCTGTCTCTATACTCAAGGTTCCTAATGCCCGGGATTAGTCTTGTCATTCTCCTCTGAATTCTTTCCAAGGATTCTATATCCATTCTGTAATACGGTGACCAGAACTGAACTGCGTAATCCAGGTGTGGTCTCACAAGCGCAAGATACAGTTTTAGGATGACCTCGCCAGTCTTGTAACTAACACTCCTTTGTATGAACCCAAGTACTTTATTAGCCTTGTTACAAGCAAAAACACATTGTTTACTTGGCTTAAGATTCCTACTTATCATTACTCCTAAATCTCTCTCGCAGTCGGATTCCACAATGGCATCGTTGTTCATCTGGTAACTGGTTTCCCTGTTTACATCTCCTATACTGAGTACTTTACATTTGTCCACATTGAATTTCATCTGCCATTTTTCCGACCATTCGAAAATTTTGTTTAGATCTTCCTGTAGTTTTGCAGAGTCCTCGTCAGATTTAATTACACGTCCTATTTTAGTGTCATCAGCAAATTTACTTATGTTGCTGTCTATGCCGATATCTATGTCGTTTATGTATATAATAAATAATAATGGTCCAAGTACTGAGCCTTGGGAACTCCATAGAGAGTGCACTTGTGACGCGGTTCTGTTAATGGGACTTAGTGCCGTTAATGCTCACCGGCTGTTTCATGGGTCCCAACCATTACACGCCTCTAATCCATTTAAGGATGTCACCTTGATGCCATGGAAGCTTTACCTTCTAATTAGTTCGTGGGGACTCCTGTCGAAGGCTTTGCCAGTCGACATATACCACATCATAATTGTGCCCCTCGTCCACCGATTCGAAAACTAATGAAAAGAATGTTAATAGATTAGTTAGACATGAACGCCCGCTTGTGAAGCCATGTTGGGAATCATTGATCAACTTGTGCTTCTCCAGGTGGTTTTGAATAGAGTTTGAAATGATTGATTCTAGTAATTTCCCTACTATTGATGTTAGGCTGATTGGGCGATAGTTAGAGGATAGTGATCTATCCCCCTTCTTGAAAATCGGTATTACATTCGCTATCCTCCAGGATTCTGGTACTACA
>NW_024720773.1:3489583-3502286 GCF_018991925.1 Homarus americanus | reverse complement strand
CTGCTGGCAAAACCAAAAACCACCATTCCATCACCACCACTCCACACCCCTCTCACCCACCACCACCTACACCTTTCACCACCACCACCACCACCACCACCACCACCACACCACCACCACACCACCTCCACCACCACTACCACCACCACCACTACACCACACTTTACAGTCCCACCACCACCACTCTACCACCTTCACAAACCACCACCACCACCACCACCACCATCACCACTCTAAACTCTTCACCAACCACACCACCACCACCTCCACCACCACCATCACAACCACACCGTCACCACTCTCCACCACCACAACCACCACCACCACCACCACCACCACCACCACCACCTCCACCACCACCATCACAACCACCGTCACCACCTCCACCACCACAACCACCACCACCACCACCCCACCACCAACCACCCCACACTCCACCACCACCACCCCACACCTCCACCCCACCACCACCACCACCCCCACCACACCCCACATCTCCACCACCACCCCACATTCTCCACCACCACCACCACCACCACCCACATCTCCCACCACCCACCACCACCTCGACACTCACCCCACCACCACCACTCCACATCTCCACCACCACCACCACCACTCCACATTCACCACCACCACCACCACCACCGCCACCACCTCCACCACCACCACCACCGCCACCACCACCCACCACCACCACCACTCACCACCACTATCACAACCACCGTCACCACACCACCACACCACAACCACTCCACACTCCACCACCACAACCACACCTACACCCACACCTTCACCACCACCACCACCACCCACACTCCACACTCTCCACCACCACCACCCCACCACCACCACCACCACTCTCCACCACCACCACCACCACCACCACCACCACCACCGCCACCACCATCACTGCCCCACATCTCCACCACCACCACCACCACCACCACTCTACACTCACCACCACCACCACCACCACACCACCACCACCACCACAACAACAACTCCACATTCTCCACCATCACCACCACCCCACACCCACACCTTCACCACCACCACCACCCACATCTCCACCACCACCACCACCCCACACCTTCCACCACCACCACCACACCACCACCCCACACACCTTCACCACCACCACCACCACCACCACCACTCACACTCTTCACCACCACCACCACCCTCTCTACCATCACCGCCACCATCCACAACCACCGTCACCACTCTCCACCACCACCATCACCACCACCACCACCACCACCACCACCACCATGCTCACACATTCTCCACCACCACAACCACCACCACCACCACCACCACTCTACACCCTCCACCACCACCACCACTCTACACTCTCCAACACCACTCTACACTCTCCACCACCACCACTGCTCTACCCTCTCCACCACCACCATCACCACTCTATACTCTACACCCTCCACCACCACTCTACACTTCTACTACAACCACCATTCTACACCCTCCACCACCACCATTACTACGCTCATGGTACAATTTTATTTACATGTTTCGGAACGACAGCTATACCGTATACAGTATATGGAGATGTTTGCACAAGGTTACTAAGTAGACAGCTACCAAACCAGGAGGTACTACCGCCTGGGGATATAGTGGAAGCATAATGTGTTGTTTAATGGTAGACCCTGCTGCCTTATGTGACCAAGACCCAGGTTGATGATCTGACTTTCTGCCTCATTTACACACAATTGCAGGGTCTCAATTGTTTCTCTTACTATTGACAACACAACATTTATATTGTTTCTCACTCGATCTTTTTTCCATTTTTTATTTCTTTATTATTATTATTATCATTATAAATTTTATTTACTATGAATTATTATTATTATTATTATTATTATTATTATTATTATTATTATTATTATTATTATTATTATTATTATTATTATTATTATTATTATTACAGCCAGTATTATTATTATTATTATTATTATTATTATTATTATTATTATTATTACATTTTCGTTGAGCTGATGTGGTTAGTGACCTGCCCAGTGGGCTGATCCCCATAAAAAAAAAAATAACCAACAAAAGCTTACCCCCCTTAAGAGACTGACACTATATGGTCCTTATTTCCAACACATTAACAAATTAAGTTTCTGAAAACACCTATAAATTACTGGCTGAAAACAACATAAGAAAGATGATCTACAGTGGATACTTTCTCAACACTGCCTGTGGGAAGGCTGGAAGTGCTGTCATTGTGACTCAGCCTCAAGCTAACGTGCTAGAGAAGGGAGTCAGAATTAATAATTGGGCATCCACTTTACAAACTGAACTATTTGCCATACTCGCTTCCCTCGAGCTTGTAAAAGTTATTACTACATGAAGTTTCATCATCACTGACTCCTTATCCTCATTACTTATTAACATCATCAACTCAGAGCGCCACACTAGCTTGAAATGAGCGTACTGTGCTGACGAGGATGTTAAGATCAAGTTGCTGTGGATTCTCCTTTCACATAGGCCTCTGTGAACACCATTTAGTTGATGACTTAGTTGAACACGTGGCTAATAAAATCGCCATGTATACAATCTAGGACCGCCCAACAGAAACCTTAAAACTGTAATTAGTAAAGGTTTTATTGGTGAATTCAAAACAAGCAGACATGTACAAACCGGCATTATTCTACCTATTGTTTACCACAGTGAAATATATCAGGTAAAATATGTGTAACGATCAAGTAACAGAATACCTCTAGCGGTATGTCCCACGTGCAGATGTGAACCACACAAAATATAAAGTGTGTGCGTGGCCAGACATAATTGCCACACACACTGGAGCACTATGTCCTAGACTGTGAGATAACTTTAGAGGGACAGGCCAAAATATAATCTGTGTGCAATGGCACAACACCTCATGGCAAGATAAATGATATATAAAGACTATCAATATTTTGCACCGAGTAGATAAGGAAGACATGGCATTGTAACATTCAACGCCATACCAACCTGACCACTGGGGAAAGATAAACGTCTTATGGGACCTTTTTTGTAATCCCTTTATGCTACGATGAGTATGAGGTGAACAATAAATTAGCTGTTGTTCACCACCTCTAACACCAGTGCAGCCAATACCACCAACACCCATCCCTAATGCCAGTGTAGCCAACACCACAACCCAACCCTAACACCACCCAACCCTAATGTAGCCAACACCACAACCCAACCCTAACACCACCCAACCCTAATACCAGTGTAGCCATCACCACCACAACCACCCACCCACCCCTAACACCAGTGTAGCCAAAACCATCACCGAACCCTAACACCATTACAGTCAACACCACCCACCCCTAACACCAGTGAAGCCAACACCACCACCACCCACCACTAACGCCATTGCAGCCAGCACCACCACCAACCTTTAACACCAGTGTAGCCAACACCACCACCTAACCCTAACACCATCACAACCCCACTCAAGATCAACAGCTATAGCCAATCACACCACAACCCCACCCACTCACCACCATCCCAACCAACCCACTCACCCAGCAGCGACAGCGGTAGCCAGGGGCGTTTCTGTGGTGGCGGTTTGAGGTCACTGTGCCGCTGTCAGCCATAACTCCAGTACATTACCCTGAAGACTCTACCGTCACAAGAACGAGATATGTCGTCACTCTCACTTGTTTTTTATGAGGGCTGTGAGAGAACGGATATGACATCACATCACACAATAAATTATCCTGACTATAGCGCCCGCACACTCTACGGTTACGTATCTGGCGATTGTTATCACACTTAATGCCAAAGAACAAAAATGACATGACATGACATGACATGACATGATAATTATAACACCACAAATTGTCATAAATCCAGATAAAATACCTCAATATACCATCACTGATCAAAGTTGTTTTGACACATTTTCTTCAAGGTCAAAAAGAACATACTGTAGGTGACAGGATATGACATAACATAAGAACATAATAACATAAGAATGGAGGAAACTGCAGCGGCCCTATTGGCCCATATTGGGCAGTCCCATTTACACTCAACCCCTATTACTCATATATCCATCCAACCTATGTTTGAAGCTATCCAGCGTATTCGAGTTAATGATGATATTTAGTAACTTGTTCCATCCACTACTCTATTTCCAAACCAATGTTTACCTATTTCGCGTCTAAATCTAAATTTGTCTAACTTAAAACCATTGTTACGAGTTCGCTCCTGGTTGGATAGTTTGAGAACCTTTGTTAGGTCCCATTTGTTTAGCCTTGACTCCCATTTATACACCTCTATCATATCGCCCCTCACTCTACGTCTCTCGAGGGAGTGAAAATTAAGATGCTTTAACCTGTCTCTGTACTCAAGGTAAAAGAATTGAACTGCGTAATCCAAGTGAGGTCTCACAAGCGCAAGATATAGTTTTAAGATGACCTCGCTAGTCTTGTAACTAACACTCCTTTGTATGAATCCAAGTACTTTATTAGCCTTGTTTCGAGCAAATACGCATTAGCATAAGACAGTCTAGATGTCATGAAAAATTTCGTGGTAACTTAATTTATAACTAAAAGCCTATTTAAATCTATTATGACTTCTCATAAAGCATTCGCGAAGTAGAAGAAAGAGCATACTTTCAAAAATTAAACTGCCTTCCTTTTTTCCAGCAAACTCTTCTATCAGTGTATGATAGCACAAACTTGCTGCCAGTTCCTTTTTGATGGAGAGCGTAGGTATTCTACTCAACTTCTTTTGAGAGGTAGATATCCTTAGATAGTTTTTTTTTATCAAATTGAGAAAAACTTCGCTCCATGATGCCACTGTGACTGTGAACAAAATCCTAAACGCTATTTCTGCATTAGGGAATGAACCATTGGGAGATTTTTGAAACTGAAAGACTTGAGGTGTATTTTTTGTTTCTTTGGCAATGAGTTCTCGGAGTACTCGAAGCTCTGAAAACAACTCGATTTCGTCAATATCGTGAGAATTTCAAGCTCACAATGACTTGACCAAAGCAGAGTTGTGCTGAGCTAGGTACTGCACAGCTGCTATAGTATGTGTTAGAACCGATCGCCAACGTTCCTTTTCTTTATTCAAGTCTTGTAACATGCGTGTATCTAAGGTATTCATTGAACACAACCTTCTTTTCACTTCCAACCATTTGATTAAATTGACCAAGTGTTCATTTGATGACTCACGATAATTTAGTCTTTCACTAAAATGCTTCCAATCAGTACAGCTTTCTTTTATAAGTTTATGTGTCGTATTTAAACTGTATAATTACTAATCAGGAGAGAGCAAGGCCCCTGAGGCCAGAGGCAGCACCCCGAATTGCACCCCCTCCCACCCCCTCGGGACGGCTCTGCATGCCAGTCAGAGACTAATTAGGGGGTGGAGGTATCGTGGGTTCCCAGGATTGGCTGGATCTTGTATGTTAGGAACGATTTGCTGTGACTCGTGTAATGTCGTCGGGGCAAGGGGTGAGGATGGTAAAGTCTTCCTTATTTACAGGGTGATAGGACTTGTGGTTATGGTCTTTGAATGAGATTAAGGTGGTTTTAACAACAGTGGTTTGGTCTAAACGAGTAATTCCATGTCATGGGTTGCGTTAGGCTTACCCACGCAACCAACTCCAAAGTTTGTTTTACTAGAGATAAGACGCCCGGCGAGGCATAACTGGGACATGTATTTTCCATTAGTGTATGTTAGCCAGCCTTTAGGGGGGTGGGCAGTGAAACAGTGTTGTACTGTTCATCGCTTCACACCCAAAAACCTCATTTTAAGTAGTATCCCGACGACAATGGCTTAGTTAAGACGTCGTTCCCATCCTCTCCTTCCTGAAAGGGAGCGGGACACCACACCACACAGTCCTCCACCGCCACCCTGTCCTGTGGACCGTCGTCGACACGAGACTAAGTGTGTTAACCTAGGTTGTTAGCCCCGTGGAAATATCACGTGTGGATGCCTGGTTGCAACAAGAGCAATCCAGGCTGGCCTATCAAACCTACAGTAAATGGTTAATCAGTTCATGCTTAGAGTTCTCCTGCACGACACCCGTCTACAGTGACCGTGATCGACACGAGACTAAGTGTGTTAACCTAGGTTTGTTATCCCAGTGGAAATATCACGTGTGGAAGCCTGGATGCGACAAAAGCAATCCAGGCTGGTCTATTGCACCTAAATGGTTAATTCAAGTCACGCTTACCAGTTCTCCTTGTTGCGACAACCGTCTACAGTGACTGTCAGTGGCGTGAGACTATGTGTGGTAACCCAAGAGTACTTTTGTTGTTATTCCCCTTTGAAAGAAGTTCTTGTGATGAAGCCTGGTTGCAACAAAAGCAATCCAGGCTGACAGTAAATGTATCACTTGAAGAATTAAGGCTCTGTGAAGTCATACCCATAGTAGAGTAATCACATGTGTCCCCAAGTTGAAAATTCTCTTTTAGGAGATTAATTTTATTACAGCGTGAACTTGAGTGAATCATATATCCATGCAAATTGTAAATCATTGTATGGAAGCTTGACAAATAAATGTAAGTGCAATTATCTGCCCATATCTGTGATCCAATCTTATTATTACTAAAGGTAATGACTGATTGGTTATGACAAAGTATAACCAATAACTTAGATGGATGTTGGAAATTAATGGAATTCATTAAATCATCATTTATCAAGTATAAATCATGGAATGTCGAGTGGTGGCGTGAACTTCTTCGTAGATAAGCCATAATCTCCTGTAAGTAACAGTGTGAAGGTATCGAACTCTACGGTAAGAAATAAGAAATACGAAGTATTATTATCTTTATATAATATAATCCACTCATATACCATCGATCCACTTAAAACCATGACACTCCAGTGTTCGGTAATACTAACCCTCGTATACTCCAATTTTGCCCCTCAACCTAGGAGCGCGAAGGAGTCTTTTCCTCATCTTCCGTGAACAATCTACTGTAAATTCTCTTCTTTGAAGCGAATTGTGTGTGTGTGTGTGTTTGTGCGTGTGTGAATAATAATAATAATAATATTAATAATAATAATAATAATAATAATAATTAACGGTTTATTGAAAGAGCAAGGCAGCCAGACGGCTGTGTGTGTGTGTGTGTGTTGTGACTAGAGTCTCCCGGCAGCCATCTCTGCATATGGGCGGCATAGATATGATGGCAGTTAATGCAGCCCTCTCGAGGAGCCACTCTGCTCACCCCACATGGGGAGGGGGCTAGAAAAGGTGCCCTGAACATAATCTGCCTAAAGAACCAACCTGACTGGGCAACTGCACTCAGTACCCATCCTCATGCGGCCTAAAACACAATTATAATCACAGATCAAAACAAAAACAAACTATATAACCTCTCATGGTCTCTGCGTGGAATGCCAGGACCCTTCTGGACACTGGCACAAATGGGCGTCCTGAAAGAAAAACTGCCCTTGTGGGAAAAGAGCTGGCTAGGTATATCATCGACACAGCACCCATTTGTGACTCCTGTCTGCCAGACGAAGGTCGACTCACAGAACGGAAGTCTGGCTATAACTTCTTTTGGAAGGGTAAGCCTGCTGTGGAGAGAAACCGCATTTATGGTGTTGGCAATGTCATCCGTCAATGCATCCTACATAGGCTAACTGAAAAGCCAGTTGGGATCAACGAGCGCCTCATGACGCTCCGAGTCCCATTGAATCACTCACGGCATACCTTCTTCATCAGTCCATACTCCCCAACACTGGATGCAGAGAATGACACCAAAGAGGCCTTTTACGCCAACCTTGAAAGAGTGCTAACCTCTATCACCAGAGAAGATAAGGTTGCACTCCTAGGTGACTTCAATGCCAGTGTTGGCAGAGATACTGACGTTTGGCAGGGAATCATGGGGAAAAATAGACTAGGCAAGTGTAATCCCAATGGCCTACTCCTCCTCAGCAAGTGTGCTGCACACAACCTCACTATGACCAATACCTTGTTTAGACAAGCCGACAAGTTAAAGGGGTCTTGGCAACACCCACAATTCAAACACTGTCATCTCATTGATTACATTATTGTCGGAGAAAGAGATCGCCGGTATGTCCTCGTTACCTCAGTCATGCATGGCTCAAAACCACTACGACACTGATCATTGGCTCGTCAGAGCCAAGCTCTCTCTTCACGTCGCCCCAAATCGGCGAAGGCAACAACCCCCCAGAAGAGGTTTTAACACTAAGCGTCTGGAGGATCAAGCGGTAGCATATGCCTTCAGAAAGCAGCTAGAACATGGGCTGATAAGCAACCCGACAACAAACAACCCAAATCCCAGTGTCGAATAGTGTGTTCTTGACACTGTTATGACAAAAATCTGCAGAGTGACCCTCGGCCAGATCGAAAGAATACACCAAGACTGGTTTGATGAAAATGACCCGTAAATCAATGTACTCGTGATAACCGTGCTGTTTTAACTGGCTGGCAGATTATTTGGCAGGACGACCCTCAGTCTCGATCCAAAGCTGATACCTTCCGCAAGAAGAAAACATTTTATGGGCCAATCACCCATGGCGCAACCCCCCTTCGCTCATCCGACGGTAACTTCCTAATTAAAGACTAAGAAGGCATCTTTCAGCACTGAAAAGAGGACTACCATTTGCCGCTCAATCGAAACACTGATGTGAATCTATTGACTACCCAGCAAGTCCCTCAGCATCCAGAGCTGACCCACCTCAGCTACCCTCCGTCCCTAGATGAGGTAGCTACTGCCATCAAACCGATGAAAAATAACAAAGCCTCAGGGCCTGATGGAATCCCAGCCAAGGTGTATAAAGCAGGAGGACCTCTGCTTCCCAGCCATCTCCACTCTCTCCTGGATAATATATGGGAAAAGGAGGAAGTAACCCAAGCTCTTAACGACACCTCCATCATCAATATTTATAAGAACAAGGGAGACCAGTCAGACTGTGGCAACTACTGCAGGATCTCGCTGCTGTCAATAGTTGGCAAGATTATCGCCCGAGTCCTCCTAAGCAGACTTCTTCCTGAGGCGGAAAACTTCCTCCCAGAATTCTAATGTGGCTTAAGACCATCACGTGGCACCACTGACATGATCTTTGCTGCCCGTCAGATACAGGAAAAGTGTAGAAAACAGCGTCGTGACCTGTACATGACCTTCATCGACCTAACCAAGGCCATCGACTCGGTCAACAGAAAAGCCCTCTGGTGAACCCTCGCCCGTGTTGGCTGCCCACCAAAATCCATTGCCATTGTGAGCCAACTCCACGATGGCATGAACGGCAATGTCCTACACAATGGCACCCAGTCTCAGTTCTTCCCTATTCAAACGGGGCTAAAACAAGGATGTGTATGGGTACCAATTCTTTTCCATTTTCTTGGCTGCCTTCCTTACTTGTGCCAGTGCCAATTTAGCCGGCGGGGTTGACATCCAGTACTGGATGAAGGGTCTCTTCAACATAAGACGCTCCATGCAGGAACAAAGGTGTCCGCAACTTCCATTACCGAGTTTCAGTATGCAGACGACCTCACCCTTGTTGCTCACATTGAACGTGACCTACAGGAGATCCTGAAACCTACGCAGATGCGTATGCACACTTCACCCCTGAAGTGAATGTGTGTGAGACTCAGATTCTCTTTCAGCCTGCCCCTGGCTTAACCACACCACCACCCAACCAGCTTAACGGTACTAATCTCGCTAATGTTACCCATTTTCAGCATCTTAGCTCCCACCTGTCCACCACCGCAGATAGCAATGAAGAGATTCAATATCGGATCAGATGTGCATTTCGAGCCTTTAGCAGACTCCATACTCGTGTCGTCAGCTGTAGGGAGCTAAAATTATCTACAAAGTTGCACATATATCGAGCAGTGGTCCTCCCCATCCTGCTATATGGCAGCGAGACATGGATCACATACAGGAAGCACCCCAAGGCTCTTGAAAACTTTCACCAACCTAGTCAACATTCCATCCTCCGAGTTCGGTTGGAAAACAAGATAACAAATGCCAGTATTCTCGCTGATAGAGAATACCCTTATCCATGAAGAACTACTTTGGACTGGCCATGTTACCTGCATAGACGACAGTACGCTGCCCAAATAGCTACTTTACAGTCACCTCACGAATAATAAACGTAACGCTGGCGGGCAACTGAAAAGGTATAAGGATATTCTTAAGAAAAAATTGAAAAAGTGCCAAATCGACCCCCTCACCTGGGAAACGATCAATCCACACCGTAATGCTTGGGGGATCACCACACAAGAAGGTGTCAAGCCTTCCGAGTCAGTCCGACTGCCTAACGAGGCAGACAAGCACCAATGCCGGAAGGACGCTGACGCCACCCTCTCTCACTAGATGTAGCCCTCCACGCGTGCAACATCTATGGAAGACACTGCCGGTCCCGTATCGGGCTCTCTAGACACCTCAGCACTTCAATGGATGTGACATCCCTAAAAACTCATATTATTGTCCCATAGCTGTATGATCGTCGAACTCGATTCCGAGTGACAGTAAAGTAGTAATAGTAGTAGCGCGCGCACGTGTGTGTGTGTGTCCTGCTCACCCTCTGCCTCTTAACTTTAACATTAACAGCATGCCCTTGGAACTATCAAGCTCTTATGAATATGTAGGAATTAATGTGAATGATGCGAACTTCGTCGGTAACCTTCGTGCCAAACTAATGCGGCGCATTAAACCCCTCAGAACCCTTGTTGGTAAGAGCTATGGAATTAACATCACCTATGCTCGCACTTTCTATCTTCACTTCATTCGATCTGTATTTGTCTATCATGCTCTCCAACATGTGACTATTCCCTCTAAACAACTCAACAGCCTCGAGGTAGTACAAAATGAATCCATGTGCATCATTCTAGGTTGCCCAAAATCAAACAGAATTGTAAACATGAGGAAAGACCTCGGGCTGCCCTCCCTATCTGAGAGGATAACTCTACTTAATACCATGTTTTGTGTCAAAGTTTTGAAGAACAATGGTCCCCAAACTACAGCTCAAACTGAGTTGATGTTCTATCTAAGTAATCCCAACTATCCCGCTAACCTTCCACAAAAGACTCTCTTTGGGGCGTGGCTTCATAAAGTGTTGCAGATCTCTTGAAACTGAATGTCCCAATCACCCCAGACGAACCCATTAACCATTCCCCCTTGGCTGGATATATCAGTTCTTATTAATTACACTCCTGTTAGTAGTAAGCAAATGTTAAACACCAATGTGATGAGATGTGTTACACTAGAAACAATTAACAGTCACATAGAGAGTATTAAATTAAGTGAATGTTATGCTTTACTGATGGTTCTGTGCAGACAAACATAGGTAGAACAGACTGTGCTATTGTAATATATAAAGAAAAACAGATGATAGTGTCTAACAAGCAAAGGCTGAACAACTGGGCTAGCACAACACAAACTGAACTAACTGGAGTCTACTTAGCTACAGATTACCTTAAAGAAAATGGAGGTGGGGTGATATTCTGTGACTCTCAAAGTGCGTTGAAATCATAAACAGTCCGTCAGGTTCTATGTCTAAAGTTGTTTGTGATATTAAAAGGAATGTGATAACTGCCAATGAGAACAACTTTCGTATCGAATTTGTGTGGATTCCGTCCCATGCTGGAATCAGGTATCATGACCGTGCTGATAGACCCCGCCAATGAGGCATGCAAGAGATAAAATGTTGACTGTGAACTTGGCCTGTCCAATGCTGTACTTAAAGACATTCAAGTCAGAATCATGAACTCTGATCTAGAAGAACTGAGAAATGCAGAGACCTGGCAGTTGTAGCATTAGAAAATATGAAAAAATTTGTGACAAGAGGTAACGGTATGGCCAGCATAAGGACAGAACTAGACAATGTGATGTAGTTGGGGCCAGAATTAGGCTAGGATACAGACACATCTGGCAAGTTAGTAATGCTGTAACCATGTAAACTTTGTGATAAACCTTTAAAGCATACATTTGAACACTATAGTGTTGAATGCCACACTGTCAAAGACTTCAGGCCACCTGGCTCATTGCATCATAAACTTTGTAATTACTACATTGAATCAGGGGTGCTTGGGGGCATTCTTGCCGTTTATCCCAAATTTGATAGCCCACACTGATTAGTCTTCAATTAGAATATGACGTCCAATGTATATGAACTGCTCTCCTGCGTGGCAGTGAACAGTGACATCACCCACATGACTCTGACCTATATACAGTATACTGCGAATGAATATGATGTAGTTCTTTGTGTTTGAACCTCTGTCCTTCATGGCAGTGAACAGTGACATCACCCACATGACTCTGACCTATATACAGTATACTGCGAATGAATATGATGTAGTTCTTTGTGTATGAACCTCTGTCCTTCGTGGCAGTGAGAAGTGATACCACCCTCAGTGTCAAGACCTGACTGAATTACTCAGAATAGGCAAACTGTACTCCAAGCTTTGTCAATAAATTTGTTAAACTAAAACTATTCCTGAAGACAGAAAGACTTCCGGGAATTCAGAAAACATATCCTCACAGCGATCTTAAGATACCGGTGTACAGAAAGATTTGCTCTTAGGTCCCTGGCCATTGCTGACAAACTTGTGTGTGTGTATATATATATATATATATATATTGATAAAGTCACACGGGAAAAGGGAAACAACGGAGCACCTCAGCTTTCGTCTTTATTCAAGACATCTTCAGAGGCAACTGGATTACATGGACAGAGAGCAAATATACAGGGTGACCTT